>NW_015151421.1:270206-272533 GCF_000732505.1 Cyprinodon variegatus
GCAAGAAGCCTCCCAGATCTCCAGATGCATTTGAGATATCAAAAAAGTACTCCAGAGTGTTGTTCAGCATGGGGGTGAGTAGAAAATGAAGGCTATCATGTTTTGGGTGTACTATTCCTTTAAAGCTAGTTGGTTACTTTAAATCACTGGGTCCTAAAGTGGGGGGCACAGCCCCCTATTGGGGGCTCAATGTTATTGCAGGGCTCATGCAGCTATGAACTGAATAAATTACCAATTTTTAAAAGTAAGATAAAAGCACACCATTCATGGTAATGTTGATTTCTGTAAAATAACTTATAAACATGTAAATAGTTACACTTTAGAAGTGGTATCTTTGCAATTTAAAGGAAGATTTATTTAATCGTATCCCATTGTTCTTCACTGCTGTGACTTTCCTTTAACTTAAAGAAAAAAGGCTTTATTTGAGAGCGGTGTGTGAAACTGTCTTTAAATCAAACAGGGTCACTAAGGAAAACCTCTGCTTTAGTTGGATATTCATCTAAAGCGTCATACTGACCTAGTTTTATTTTACATAACATCATGTTGTTTTAACTCTGTTGTTCCAGATGTGGAGGAAGGTCCAGCATCTGCGGGCCCTCAGAGAGAGTCCACACAGTCCGACAGCGACGACTGCATCGTTCAGGGACAGGCCTCAGGGAGAAAGGTCAGCGAACGCCTCACAGGGTTTAAGCCAAAGGTGTCTGAGGGTCTCTCCCCTCAATTCAAGAAGCAGATGTTGAAACTTTCAAATAAAATATGTGAGGTATGATCAGTTTTAATTGTGCATATATTTAATTTTCTGTTTGTGGTAAGTAAACCACCCAGACTAAAGCTGTCTCTGGGTCCTTCCTATGTCTAGACTACATTAGTGTAGTGACCGGGTTGCGGGGCAGCAGTCTCTGCAGGGACTCCCCTCTCCCGCTGTCCGGTTGGATAAAGAAGAAGACGACGATAGTTTACTGACTTGTTTCTATCCTGCCTCTGAATCAGTGAAAGGCTGATTAAAGATGTCCTGGTCTGCAGCTTTCTGAGCGAGTCCGGGTGGAGGTGGTCTCTCTGAGCCTGGCGCCGCGGTCCCGGCTGGCGCGGGACGACAGCGTGGTACGGCTGTTTGTGGAGTACAACTTCCTGGATCTGCCCACTGAGGAGACCCCCCTGTCTCTGCCCAAACCCCCCCTGGGTCGCAGTATCAACTTCAACTACAGCAAAGGTCTGTAACTCTATTCAGATTAAGACATTTAATCATCCCGTCTGCATCAGTGTAGAAAATCAAAGTCAGACGAATCATCGCTTTGATTAGAAACACTCAACTTTAGTTCAAATGCTTAATTTGAACAGGAAGTTTGTTTTCTTAAAAGTGAATTAATCCAAATGCTAAAATGAATCAAATCCCCGTCATATTAAAGGTCTCTATGAGAGCGGTGATTGTGAGCTTGTCTTTTATTAAACCGCTTTGGATTCTTATGGCAAAGCTTCAGCAGTAAAACCAGCATATTTCCAGCATGATGGAAATAAGCTGGTTTCAGTTATTGAACGTTTTACTCAGATTCTGATTCAGGGAAAGTTTCTCACAAGGATTAAAATCTGGTACACAAGTCCAGTGAAGAGTCTCCTGAAAAAATGTTGCTCTTAAACATCCAGGGTGAATAATTTCCTTCACAGGAATCAAACCATCAACACTGATATTCGTATGGTAGTTTGAACTGGGACATCTGAGAAAAAAGACTTAAATGTAAAATCTAAATCCCTTTATTGTCCCACAATGAGGAAATTCACTCTCTGCATTTAACCCTTCCCCTTGGGGAGCGGTGGGCTGCCTCTGTGCGGCACCCGGGGAGCAGCCTGGGGTTTAGGGTCTTGCTCAGGGACCCAGAGTGGCAGCCTGTGGGAGTGTGTGGGGCTTGAACTCAGAGCCTCCAGGACCCAAGCCCAATGCTCTAAATCAGTGATTCTCAAATGGGGGTACGCGTACCCCTGGGGGTACGTGGAGGTACTGCAGGGGGTACGTGAAGCTTTTCAAAATATATTTTAGTAGGCTCCTCACAATAAGTCTTGGGAGAAATTATTCTGTAAAAAGTTTGATAGAATATAAATGTGTGTTCATGCACTGCATTTTATATTCAGTATTTAGTTTCAATATCCTTTAAAATAAAACGGACCCCCCACCAAGTTAGTTTGACCCACGGACCCAGCGCACTTGTCAACGACCTGTCGTTAACATGGTTACGCTGTAACTATGGAGACGTGGCTAAAGCAAAACATGTTTTTCACTGAAAACGCTATCAGCTGGAAATCACTTTGCATTGAAGCAAAGTGATTAAAGTGCA
>NW_015151421.1:273168-274931 GCF_000732505.1 Cyprinodon variegatus
TCTTCTGTTTTTCTTTTTTTTTTTTTTTTTTACATGCAATGGTTGGAGTATGGATCCGTTGTTTGGCTTTAATAAATAAGACAGTGATTTTACAGCACTGTACCTCTTTTTTCTTCCAAAAATGTTTTGCCTGTGTCAGGGGGTACCTGACTAAAAATATATTTTTAAGGGGGTACATCACTAAAATAAAGTTTGAGAACCACTGCTCTAAATCACTAGGATGTGATCCTCTTTTTAACAAATTGTTTATTTAAATCACGGGGCTAAATGATGGAGGTAGTTCTTAGGCTACAGCATCAATAATCTAAGTCCTACCAAACGTCAAATCAGAGATGTTTCATTATTTAGAAGGAAGGGTTTACCTGAAGCTACCTGCTGGGTCCAGTTCCTATACACCCCATACATGGAAACAAAGTGGGTCGCTAAATATGAATGAATGGAAATTGATGCTTTATAAATTTTCTTAGTTTTGACATGTTTGGTTTCGTGTTGGTTTTATAGTATGGTAGATAACAGTTCTGCTGGGGTTTGGCTTTTTTTTTTTTTTTTTTTATCTGGATCGGTCGCTGATAAATCTAAATGAAAATGATAAAAAAAAATGGAGGATCAGTAAAAGCATATTTTCTTACTGCTCCAATTTCACCAACCTTTCTTTGCTTGAACGTAACCTTCTCCCATTAGGCTGTTAAATGTTATTTAAAATGGGTTATAAAAAAAAAAAACCCTGAATGTTGGAACTGTAACTATACAGTCATATGTTTACATCCCTTTTTTTCATCACAGTGTTTTTATCACTGCTGCTTACCTTAATAAAGGCTGCACTTTAAAAAATGAAAAGTCTAGAGAGCTTCAATAAACGAAATTTCTTTTGTTTACACTTGTTTGTACAAAATGACAAAATAAAACCTGTCTAAGTCTCTTAAGTCTTAAGTTATCCTGCTGGATCTTATTTTAATGCAAGTCTTCAGTTACAAACCATTTGCTTTTATTTTTTAAAAGCAAACCTTCTGTTATTTATTTTTCCACTCTACTCTAGCTTGTAGCTTTTTTTTTATTCTTTTTTTTTTTTTTACCTCATCATAAACTTTGCTTATTTTCCATCACACTGTGGGAATCATTATAGCAGGAGGAGGAAGTAAAACATTTCAACATGTTGGCGTGTTGCTCATCAGCTCTGGGTTCTCACGAAAGATGTCCAATAACCGTAGTTCTATAATTTAACAATAATCTGCCAAAAATAATAAGAACAGAAGAATTTAATTGAAAATTCATCAGATATGTTTTTATCAGTGAAGCAAAATGAATCATTCCTGAACAGTTAATTCAGCTGCTGTTATTTTCTATTTGCCTAAATATAAAAGTTATTATGAAACATTTTATGCTGTTTTTAACTCTAAATATTTGAATTAGCATTAGCTCATCCGGTTTTCTCTGAGCTGTGCATCGTCTTTCTCTGTAAGTGAGCTGCGTTCAGAGATCCAGACATGAACGGAGAACTGCAATGAGTTTTAAACACAAACCTCTGACATTTTAAAGCTGCACCCACCTGTTGGTCTCAGTCCAGCTCTGTGAGGTCGGGTCTGATAAGCTAAACAGAAATCCTTTCCAACACCAACGCTCCTCCCTTCCTGTAAAACAGACAAAGTCAGATCAGACATTTCTTAAGTGTCCCTTTTGATTTAAAGGAATAGTACACCCAAAACATGATTAGCCTTCATTTTCTACTCACCCCCATGCTGAACAACACTCTGGAGTACTTTTTT
>NW_015151421.1:275781-279230 GCF_000732505.1 Cyprinodon variegatus
ATCAAAAAAGTACTCCAGAGTGTTGTTCAGCATGGGGGTGAGTAGAAAATGAAGGCTAATCATGTTTTGGGTGTACTATTCCTTTAAAGTTGCTGGAACAGCAAAAACCTTCCATATCACAGAGCTGATCAGAGTTAATGTGTTTGTTTTCAAAACATCTTTTATACGCTGTTCCTAGAGGAACAGAACAAAGTATGCTGTGGTTTCCACACAGATTCCCATCCTCTTCCAGGAAATCACAGCGTCCGGGCAGGGCCGGCTGTGATTGGTTCTGTGAAGACATGGTCTGATAAACGGGCATCTGTCCCTGACAGCTGGACAATAAGTGTGGATAGGTCCTCCTCCTGGGTGAATGTGATCAGAACTGATGCCTCTACATGCTAAAGCAGACTCTGCTTGCTCTGAACTTTGTTCCTGCTGCAGCTCTGTGGCTCTCAGTCTGACCATCTCTGACTCTGATCCCTTCAGGATAACAGCTTGTTTTGGTAGAAATCTGCAGCTCTGCATGTTCGGATGTGACTGATCAAACAGTGCTTCACCTGTTTTACCTGAACGCGCCAGATCTAAAGTCAGTCGATCTTTCCAGGTTGGTTTATACTGAGCCCCTAAAGCGGGGTGTCCATCATCCACAGCCAACGCCCTGCACGGTTTAGATATCCAAGTATTCTGCTGCTGCCATAAACACCTTTGTTTATAGATGTTAGAGATCGGCCTGTTTTTCAGTTTAGTCCTGTTTCTCTGACTGTGACTGGTTGGACTTGCTCTCTTCATCCTCTGACATGGGAGCTGGCTTGGAGCTCGTCTGCCTGGCTGGCTGCTTTGTATCTCTGTTTCTGCCTCCTTGAACCCCAGATGGCCGCTCACACTGAGCCTGGTTCCACAGGAGGTTTCTTCCTGGAGTTTTCCCCTCTTCACTGTCGCTACAAGCATGCTTAGTGTGAGGAATTGCTCTAACCATGAACATGGTTAGAGCAGAGGAAGATCTGAGTGACATAGAAATATAAGTGGAAATAAACTGGCGTTCCTCATGGGTTCATCCTTCACATGGCCTTTCATAAGCAAATGAGGCTGACGTGTTTTATAGTGATGATGATGACAGAGGAAGAAATCCCTCCAGGTTTATTGTGTTTGATTCAGATCCTTGTTGGCTGTTTGTCTTCCTGCAGTGATTCCTGTGGATGCAGAGAACAACAGAGCGAGGCGGCGACTGCTGAGGGAAGTCCTGCGCGGACGGAACGCTCAGATGGAGAGGTAAGGAGGAGAAAACGGTGAGACAGGGATTGAGACAGCTGATATGTTATGAACTCACTCTCTGAATTGATCGACCCAAGTCCATCGAGCAGATTCCACAGCTGAACTTCCTGCTACTAATCAGGTGTTTCAGCTTTTCTCTGTCCTCTTTTGGTTCAGTGAGACCATTTAAAAACCTCCTCAGATCTTCTCCCATACCGTCCATGACGACGATGACGATTTAGAACAACAGCAGTGTTCTCCTGCATACTCACCATGCTGTGGACGGCAGGTCAAACAGACTCTGTCACTCAGCCTGGAGCAGTACTCCAGTAGGGTGAAATATCAGTTTTGGTACAGCCCCTCCAAAAACACAGACATCACACATGGGGGACGGTGTCTGAGGCCTTGGCGCTGTTAGCTGTTGGGTTTTTTATCCTCCCACCTAAGCAGCAGTGATGATTTGAGCTAATCACTCAGAAGCTAAAGGAGTCATTACCTGATATCAGATGTTAAAACCAGCGAGTTGGTCTTTGGCTTTAGTGCAGTTGAGGTCAGTTCAGTTCAGTCTACTTCAGTCTAGTTCAGTTCAGCGCAATCCAGTTCAGTCCAGTCCAGTTCAGTTCAGTTCACTGTAGTTCAGCTCAGTGCAGTTCAGTTCAGCTCAGTTCGGCTCAGTGCAGTTCAGTTCAGTTTACTGTAGTTCAGTTCAGTCTACTTCAGTCTAGTTCAGTTCAGCGCAGTCCAGTTCAGTCCAGTTCAGTTCAGTTCACTTCAGTGCAGTCCAGTTCAGTTCAGTTCACTGCAGTTCAGCTCAGTGCAGTTCAGTTCAGTCCAATTTAGTTCACTGTAGTTCAGTTCAGTCTACTTCAGTCTAGTTCAGTTCAGCGCAATCCAGTTCAGTCCAGTTCAGCTAAGTTCGGCTCAGTGCAGTTCAGTTCAGTTTACTGTAGTTCAGTTCAGTCTACTTCAGTCCAGTTCAGTTCACTGTAGTTCAGCTCAGTGCAGTTCAGTTCAGTCCAATTTAGTTCACTGTAGTTCAGTCCAGTTCAGTCCAGTTCAGTTCACTGTAGTTCAGTGCAGTGCAGTTCAGTGCAGTCCAGTTCAGTTCAGTTCAGTTCACTGCAGTTCAGCTCAGTGCAGTTCAGTTCAGTCCAATTTAGTTCAGTGTAGTTCAGTTCAGTCTACTTCAGTCTAGTTCAGTTCAGTGCAGTACAGTTCAAGATCAGGGAAGTCCAGTTAAGTACTGTCCAGTCCAGTTCAGTTCAGTGTAATTCAGTTCAGTTTAGTGCAGTTCAGATTATTCCAGTGTAGTTTGGTTCAGTGCACTTCAGTTCAATGCAGTGTAGTTCAGTTCACTGGGCTTCAAGATGCTCAAAGAATCCAAACATCACAGGACCTGCTTTAGCCTCTTCTGTTCCTCTAAAGGTTCTTGCCTGAGGGGAGAAAACCTTTGCATCCAAGAAAAGTGTAAACTACCCCTAAGATTCAGTCTGAGTAAATCAGGGTTAGTTTTGGATTAATTTATAAAAAAAAAAATCCCTTTTTATGTTCAGAAATCGAGTTTTTTCATCTGATTTTTCATGACTGTAATAATGAAGTTTCACTTCATCATCCTTCATGAATCCTTTAAGTGTCTGATGGAGAAACAAACATCTGACTGAATGCTGATATCATCAAAACACGCTCCACCGTTCACCATCATCACATCTTCTGATGCCGAACTGATCGCTAACTGAGGATGATGATGGTGTGTCTCCCACAGGATCCAGTTCACGGTGGTGAGCGAGCCGCCGGAGGAAGAGGAGCAGGAGAGGGAGTGTGAGGATGTGGGCGTGGCCTACCTGAGGATCCCTGAGGTGGTGGAGAAGCAGGAGGACGTTGTGGAGGCCAGTCTGAACGGTCAGCACACACATCCCCTCCTTGCTAAGTGTAGTGAGGACTGTGTGTTGATTCTCATTGGTTTTAAGCCCTGTTTGCGCCCTGACCCTGATGCGACGTCAGAGACGCGCTTTGAGCATCAAAAAAGCGCCTGCTGTTTCATTTTTTATGCTTGTCCACATTAAGTTCAGACGTGCCTCCAGAGCAGTGTTGGGGAGTAACGGATTACATGTAAAGACGTTACGTAATTTAATTACAAAAAAAGAGTAACTGTAATTCATTACAGTTACTTCCGAAAATATTAAGAATTACAAATTTAGTTACATTTTTTAAAAAAT
>NW_015151421.1:281508-282724 GCF_000732505.1 Cyprinodon variegatus
CTGAGAAAATCTTCCATGCCTGGTGCTGGCATCTCTTCTTGTGGACATCCTGTTATTGCCTGTTCCCTCTCAGCTTAGTGCTTTTTTAAGGTTCACATTCAGTTCTCAAAAATTAAATGTTGAACATGGGTCAATACTCATTAAAACCTTAAAGTATTTAAAAAGTAATCAAAAGTAATTAGTTACATTACTTTTTAAAAGTAATCGAAAAAGTTACACTACAATTACATTTTAAACAAGGTAACTTGTAACTGTAATGGATTACATTTTTAAAGTAACTTACCCAACACTGCTCCAGAGCATCATTCATGCTCCTAAAGCGCATCCAGTAAAGTGTGTCCAGATGTGTGTGATGCTTCTACTGCTCCAGTGTTCAATGACAGAGAGCGGCTTTGCTATATTTGCTGTAATCAGTGGGTAAAATATAGTTTTAATGTATTTTTAAGTGAGAAAGTCCACCTCAAAACATCATCTGTGCAGTCAGTTCATCAAGATTATGATCCAGCCTTTAAATATTATTTTGCTGTCTGAGCGGAGCAGACCTCATACCGAAGGTGCGCTGTCACTGGGAATCCAGCAACAGCTGGTTTTTAGGTGTTTCCTTTACAGATTGTGACGAATGGAAGTAGATGTTAGCATTTTCAGGTATGTGGTTCAAACTGCAGGCACCAGAATAATAAATTGGAACATTTATAATTTAGTCGTTAATAAACTGTTTCAGAGGAGTGATCATAGCGATCTGCATCAGCAGTGCTTTCTGTCTCCCTGCCAGCTCCCACATCAGCTTCTCTGATTGGTTGATGTGGCGCGTCGAGCAGCAAAAGTTCAATTTTTCCAACTCCAGCATCTGCTGCTTGTGAAGCGTATCGCGCCCTTCAGAAACTCATGAGGCGCTGCTTCGGCTGGTCAGATGCTTTAAGATGCTCTTCTCCTGCTGCTTGAGACGTGCTGCTGGACCTTTTGATATGTTTCAACCATAGAGTTTGCATGTAAACCCGCTGCTTCAACCGCGATGGGTCAGAACGTAGCATGACACTAAAGGCCAGAAAAGCAAATCCGATTTTGCGTCTGATCTATGGGAGAATTATCCTGCCATAATGCAAGAGCACATAATTTCAATTTGAGAAAAAAATTTCATCTTCTTGCACTCAAAACTTATAATGCTCACACTCAAAACATGCGCTCTCTCTCAAATATTTTCTCTTCTCTCTCAAAT
>NW_015151421.1:284715-291049 GCF_000732505.1 Cyprinodon variegatus
AAATTCTTTTCTCAAATTGAAATTATGTGCTCTTGCATTATGGCAGGATAATTCTCCCATACTGATCCTACAGAAAATCGTGTCAGACGAGGTCGAACGTATAGCGCTCACCTCTCTGCCTCAGTCAGCATATGAACCGTCCAACTGCAGTGTTTTTATTTTTTTAGATGTAGATCATAATGGTTTTAATATAGGCATATGAACATTCTCTATCTTCTGGTTTGAGATGCTGCACTGACTCACTTCGCATTGCTTTACAAGCCTTTGCTTAATTCAGAGTAAGGTGGCGCTGTCTCGCCCCACGGCTTAACAGGAATTGCTCTTTCCTGCATCCTTCAAGCAATGGCTGCTAGTTTTAGGCAATTCAAACATTTGTTGCTTCCAGTGGTCGTTATACTAGAATCAACGTTCAGGGTCTTGTTATCAGTGGTCCTAGATAGAAACCCTGGAGAAATCCTTGGTTGAAATTTTAAGCAAGTTTGTGGACAGTTTTCCAATAAGTGGGATGTCTGGGTTTTATCTTAGCCTTGACATTTGTTGGATTTATATTCCATTCTTAAACAAACACCAAGACTTACTGTAGTAGACATTTTTCCCCACTTTCCTTGATGGGCCCTTGGCGTGTCCTTAGCTGGTCCCCTATAATTCATTTTCAAACATCAATATTAGTACTAAAATATTCTGTCATGATTTGTGGACATTAAGATCTAAAGAGAAGAGTCATCTGCTGCTCCTAGCCTGTAATACAGTGAAAGGGTGGAGTCAGAGTAAAAAAAAATATGCCAGAGGGGGTCACTCCAGTGGCCGGAAGTAGGAGAAGATTTTGCTGGGGCTTTTTTTATTACTTCATAATCTGTCCAAGGCCAATGTGGGAAATTGTTTTAATTTGTGTACAGCAAACAGTGGGAAATGAAAGAAGCATCTGATTGGAGATTAAAAAGCCGCACGAAACCGGTATGTTCAGGCCATAACCCTAAACCTGACCGTTAGCAGTTTAGGAAGGGCAGGCTTAACCTAATCCCCTAAAGTGGTCCTCACTCTGATGCCAAAACAGGACTAAACACACAGCAGGGTTTCCTACATGTAGATGACTGGTCTCACTGCCACAGCACAATAAAAGCCTCAGCACCTTCAGACTGAATAAAGAAATATGTTAAAAGAAAAGCTCCTGATGGTTCTGGCCTGCATTAAAAAGCAGGATGACAAGTTTTTTTTATTTTTAAATCCTGTCGTATAATCAGTGTTGTTTATTTTTCGTTATCTCATGCAGGCCAGTTAGTTATACGTCAGCTTGAACACCTAAATTCGGCCAATCATATATCAACAGTCATCTGTCAATCACATTTTTTTGGTCATAGCATCTTGGTTCATATGTCGCAGCTAATATACGCAACGGTTGAAATCAGAATCCTTTCCTTTCCCATTGAGTTGCGTCCCAGTGTTCACGGGGATGGACGTCTGTGTCTTCAGCAGGCGTAGAGCTAACAGAACTGGCAGCGTTGCGAGGCAAGGGCTCAAACATGTACGGCTGGAAGCCTTCTACACCAAACCAAGCTTCTGCCGCCCTGGCGTCCTCTTCCACAACATCTTCGTCCCGCTTTCCTCCTCTAAATAAAAAATGGATGATGGAGGAGACTCATCCACGACCTCCGACACTAAACTCTCCTCCTCTTGCATGTTTCCGCTGTCCATAGCGTTCCTTGACAGCGTCGTTTCTAAGTCACCAATTTAGTGCTACTTGGTCCCAATGGAATTTCCCATTGGGAACCTACTAGCACTAAGTTGCTAACTGGTTAGCAAGATGCTTCAGACAAACCGGCCACAATCAAAAGGCTTGCGAACCTTCCGCCACCACAATCCCGCCCCCTTGATAAACAACCAATCACCTTCCCTTTATTCACTCGTGTAAAGTTTGGCACCACTCGGGAGAATTTAGAAATGCAATGGTTGGAAGAGCCGCTTCCCTACGACTTTAACGTTTATATTTCTTATAAAACTAAAGGGATAAACTATAGGGATAAACGGGGATTGATTAACTGCATCACTGTAGTTAAATTATCCAGGTTCTCAGAGGTTCTGTGTGGTTATGCTCCTTCCTCCCTCATTTGTTGGTTGTCATGGCGATTGTCTATAAATATCTGAACCAAACACTCTGATTAACATTAAGTCGAAACCTTTCAGGGCTTCTCAACCATTGAGATCAAATTAATCCCAAGTTATAACTTTAAAACAGAAGGATGAAGGAAAACTATTTTCTGTCCAATTTTGATGCATTTTCTTTTTTATAAACCGTTTTCTTTTCAAAATGAATTTTGTTTTCCAACAGCTTTAAGATCATGTGACTGACTGACTCCAAACTAATGTCTAATCCTTATACAGGAGTGGAAATATGATCCAGACTGGCTGCTCACCTCCTGAATGACATTACGTTCCTCTGCTAAGACAACAGGGAAAATCAGATGCAGTAACCCTTTTTAACCTGAGGGGGGCTCCAAACAGACAGTTTAAGACACAAAAACAGGATTTCAGCAAATCTGCAGTAAACTGAAAATAATGCCTGGAACATGTAGACAGCATTAGAAGACATCTATTTATACAGTTTATGAGCAAAATAATGTTGATTTAAGGGTGAGTCGCCCTTTAAATCAGGGGTTATAGCCGCACTCCTCTGAAGGCATCATGATATGGGCCCAGAGTTTGGTTTCCTGGGAACCCAGCGATCAGCACAGACCTCTGAAGGACTCCCAGACTCTGGGAGGCTGTCAGTCACGCATCTTCTGTACCTTCTTATTAAACTTCCTGCTTTGATGAATGTTTGTTAGATTTTTAAAAGGTGCAGAAATGTTTCAGACTGGCATCAATCTGAAGCTTTTGTTTTGGCCGAAATTCTCCAGATCTGTCAGGCTTCATCTGCTGGTCTCTGTGTGTTTGCTGCAGTGCTGGACGTGGAGGACAGCAGCGAGGTGGTGGGCCAGCTGACCGTGTCCTTAGAGGGCCTGGAGGCTCTACGGGCCATCATGGAGGACCAGGACAAGGAGTGAAGCTGCAACTGCTTTTATTTTCAGGAGATATTCTCTATTCTGCTCTGTCTGAGAATAAAGAGAGATTCAGGTTGGCACGCTTTGGTCTGCTGTGATTCTGAAGGTCCTGCTGAATATTCCACCACAGGAGACTTTAATGTGTCTGGTTGGAGCAGAGATCCGTCTGTTGCTGGATCTTTCTGGACTCAGCTCCAGAACTATGACGACCCATCAGGAAACCATCCAGCAGCTGCCAGTGGATCGGGTCGGTCCTGAATGTATCAGAACTCAGGAAAAAGCTGAATCTCAGAATCCATGAAATCAGGGCTCAGACGAAGAAGGTTGTTTGTTCCCTTGTGCGTTGCAGCTTCCTGCTGAGTGTTGTTGTGGCGAAGCTCATTGCAGATCCGCCGCATTGCCACCAAACTGGGCGAACAAGGCAGGAAGACAAACCTATCCAACATTCCTGTCCACAGAGGTAAAAGGTCCCGCTGTCCTTCAGCACTGGAAAACCACCAACAGATTTTCCATCCCAGTCTGACCAGTTTGCACCGGGATCATCCGTAGAAGCTGGTTTTGTTCTGGAGGTCCGTTGGATCAGTAAACCTGGTTCCTCCTACGTCTGACAGGTGAAGAAACGCCTGAATGATCCTCCTCAGATGATGAGAAACGAACATTTCCGGTCCGTCCATCTTTTCACGTCAGCCTTGGAAAACTAAACTTTGTGCCTTAAATTATTTTCCTGCCAAGTTTTGAAGGGTATAATATTAAAGCTTGTTTTTCAGAATTCAAACATGTCTGTCCTCAGAAATGAACCATAAAATAAAGGCAAATTATTTTTATTTTAAATTTGGGTTTGATTTTCTTACCTTGATATAAAAATATGTCTGTTTCCAAGTTTTAAGAACATTTGTGCAGTTTTTCTTTATTTGTATTTTAACAAAGTTTTGGGAAACTTGAGTCGAACAAGAGTTTCCTGTGCAGACGACCAAAGTGTGGCTGCAGATGGAGTTAGGTTGGTGCATGTGGGGGGGGGACTTGTATAGAAACCAGAATGAGAATAATTTTTCCAATTTCACCATCCAAATGAGGACCAGTTGTTGTAAATTGAGGACATTTTGCTAGTTCTCAGAATGTTATTTTGCTAATGGTTAAGTTTACAACTAAGATTACAATTAGGTTCTGGTTGGGTTGAGGTATGCATTGGTAATGGTGGGTTTAGGTGTGATTTTACAGTTAGGCCATAGAAAGGGTTGAAAATGACTGAAAATCAATGGGAATCAACACATGGTCCTCACTGCATATAGAAGAACAAACATGGATGTGGATTTTTGTTTATTATATGGTGGGGAGCATTTCCTATGAATCTTAGCACATCTCGGTTACTCTAGTGGGGAACGATGTCTGGTCCCCATGGGTACAAATGCTGTTTTAGGGTTAAGGCTAGGTTTAGGACTAAGCTGTGAGTTGAGTTTAGGGTGGGGTAGGAGTATGAACCTGTAATGGTTAGGGTAGGGACACTTTTAGGCAGTAGAAATAGGTTAGAGATGAATGGAAGTTAATTGAAAGTCCCCAAGAGGATAGAGAGATGTGCTTGTGTGTGTGTGAGGCGGTGGCAGGATGTCTGCTGCAGCTGACCAAGGCTGGCCCTCAGAACAGCAGGAGGAGAAGGAGAAGCAGACGGACATCAGAACCAGAGCAGCTGAGGACCGAGCAGCTTCCACTGCAGCAGGTAAAACTCTTTCCTTCTGCTGACAGAATAGATTAGTGTTGGAGTTTATTTCAGTGCAAAAATAGTTAAAATTAATAAATTATTTTAAGAAAAAGCAGAAATAAAGACTAACATAGCGTTTTGCATTTGGTTCAGAGCCAGAATTAAAGTTCTAACAGGTCTATGTTGAGTTAAGCTCAAGGTGGATGAAAAGGGTCTGGTGGTTCCAGGGAATCTGGATGGACTTTGAGGAATTCTGTTTATTCAGGGTTTTTTTTCCTACAGGGAATCTCAACTTTCATCTTTAACGTTTGCTCCATGCTCTCAGTTAAATCTGCATTAAATCAATTAAATGTTTGCAGATTTTTTGTTAATAGTTTTTGAGTTTGGCACTAATCCCAGATTTATGAAGTGAACTTGGTTCTAATTTGTTTTTCATAATTATTCTTTCATTCAGTAAAGATAATCTGATCTGTAAAACTCAGTCAAAAAATAATAAATTGTAAAATTCAATCTGAAAAAGAAAAATTTGAAAAAAGTTATACAATATAAAATATGTGTAAAACATTTGAAAAAAATAATATTCTATACATGTTCTTTGCTTCAAACAATAAAGGAACAAAAGTAACCCCATGCAAATCTGACTAACTTCTTCAAATCCTGTAATCTGAGATTAAGCAGCCCTAATTTCACATCTGAAAAAAAAAAATGTAATTTTTAGTGCCACCAGATAAAAACTTAGGCTGTAACATACTTTGGGACGCATTTAAACCAAACATTTTGATCAAGCCTAATGGATAAATACCTCTCCATTTTCCAGTGGGAAGTGATATAGACTCATCTATTTTGGATAAACATGTATATATTTTGGACAGTAATTTAGAGGATTAAGGCTTATAAATCCTCTACACATTTGTAGACCTGCTTCATTAATCTTAAATCTGTCTTTTATTATAGACCTAATATGTTGATATTGTCGAAATGTCTTTTTTGAAATTCATACTGTGAAACTAAGCTGCAGAATTGGATAAAATTATTTCCTTAAATTAATGTTCCAAGAATTTAATTCCTTTAAAGAGAGAGAGAGAGATTTTGATTTTAATAACTCATTTATTTTCAATAAATAATCGACACAGTATCACAAACTATGTAACAGGAAATTCAACAAAAAAAGAACATACACCACAGAATAAATTACATTAACAATATTCCAAAAATGAGTTCTCCTCTTACCACACTACAAATTACTTTCCCATAACTCCAGATGTCACAAAAAGTATCTAAATCTGAAACTGATCTGTGAAAATTAAATTCAAGCTTAGACTTCTCCAGATTAATAAATAAACTAAATCAATCTTTGACTCTTCCACCACCTTCCTCTTTTCTACCTATGAAGATGGCCACTTTAGCCTGTCCTAACAAAAAATTGATCAATCGACATTTACTCATTTCTTGATGTATGAATTTAAATATACAAATAAATCCATGTTTAGTGAAAATTTTTCCAAATCTGTTGAAAATACACTCACCGGCCACTTTATTAGGTACCCCATGCTAGTAACGGGTTGGACCCCCTTTTGCCTTCAGAACTGCCTCAATTCTT
>NW_015151421.1:294107-295295 GCF_000732505.1 Cyprinodon variegatus
GCTGACTAAATACTTTTTTGCCCCACTGTATCTCCAGCCATCTATGGGCAAGAGGCGGGGTACACTTTAGACAGGTCACCAGTCCATTGCAGGGTAACACAAACCGGACAAACAACCATTCATGCACACACTCAAACCTAATGAGAGTTTTAGAGAAGCCAATTAATCTAACCTAAACCATCTTGGGTTATTTTTGAATGCTGGTTAACTGGGGTAGGGGGTTATGGGGAGTTTGGGTCTGTTCTGGAAGTTCTGACATTTTAACAAACATTATAAATGAAGTGTTTTAAATCTGCTGAATTTTGAAACAAATCAGTGATGATTAATATTTATTGAGGATCAGACTGATAGAAACCGTGCTGACAAAACAGCCAAATGCAGTAGCTGAGCAACAACAGAACTGTTGTTGCTACAGTAAGCTGGTGACACAACAGCCAAATGGATTTGTGGCAAGAACTCTTTGCTACACTGCCAACTTTCCAAAAGTGCTCCAGAGAAAACGAAACTTTGGACTTGTTTTATACAAATGTGAAGGACTGCTACATTTCTAAAGTATTTCCTCTTGGGAAATCAGATCACACTGTTGTTTTTCTCTGCTCAGATTATTAACCATTTTATCATCTGGATCAAAGACTACCTTACAAACAGACCACAGTTTGTCAGACTGAAGCCTCAGCTGTCTAATAAAGTAATCAGCAGCACAGGAGCACCGCAGGGGACGGTACTCTCTCCGTTCCTTTTTACTCTTTACACGTCTGACTTCCAGTACCGGACAGAGTCCTGTTATACTGAAATACTCAGAGGACTCTGCAACCAAAAAAGTCAATCAATAAAGTCAATCATTGGGTGCATCGACGGTGGACAAGAAGCTGAGGACAGAGAGCTGCTGAAAAGGTTTATGGCATGGTGTGGAAACAATCATCTGATCCTGAATGCCAACAAAACAAGGAGATGATTGATTCAGAAGAAAAAAGAACAAGTTAAATCCTATAAACATCAGAGGAGAAGAAGTGGAGGTGGTGGAGGAGTATAAATACCTTGGTGTTCAGCTGGACAATAAACTAGACTAGAGACACATGTTAAGACTTCTACAAGAAGGGACGGAGCAGATTGTACTTCCAAAGGAAGTTCAGGACCTTCAGCGTTTGCAGTAAGATGCTGCATATCTTCTATAAGTGGAAAGTGTGA
>NW_015151421.1:295524-303120 GCF_000732505.1 Cyprinodon variegatus
GGAAACATTATTAGAGCTAATGGCTTAAAGAAGCTCAACAAGCTAATTAAGAAGGCGGGCTCTGTTCCAGGAACTCTACAACCTCTGGAAATTATTTCAAAGAAGAATTCTTCATAAAGTGAAGAAAATTATGGACAACAGTGAGCATCCTCTTCATTCAGAGGTTTTTCCAGATCCGGTGCAAGACAGACCTCTACAGGAGATCCTTCCTGCCTAAACCTATCAAGACCTACCACACATAAAAATAACTTATGATTTAGTGCAACATTTAATTTCCTTTTGGAATTAAGACATTTTGAATTGAATTGATCTGGATCAAAGCTCTGATGAGCCTTTCTGGATCCGGTACCGATGGTTAGGATGCAGCTGGACTGTGCTGTCAGCAGCAACAGGGTGTTGAACCGGAGTATGATCAGCTGTTTCTGAAGGCTGAGCGAGCCACTGCAGCAGGTCATCTCTGGGAACATACCTGTCAGAAACTGCTGAGGTACTGGTAGAGAACCCAGGTTCCTCTGAGGAAGCAGCTTCTACGTGCAGCACAGGATGAGGTCTGTTTGGGTGCTGTCAGATGGCCTGAGCCTTTCTGTTGGAGGGAAGAAGTTTGATCTACGGTGAAGATATGAGACCCACAGATTAAAGCTTTCAGCTTTAAACAGAGAGTTTGTTTTATTTCATCAGAAAGTTTATTCACTTTTTTTGCTCCACTTTCTTATGACTTCCACATGGTGAAAGGAACGAGGTTCACACCCACCGAGGATCACTTCCCGTTTTTCTTCTCAGTCTTTTCCAGACAGCTTGACGACTTTCAATGAGATCATGGACACCTGGTGTGATGAAGTTTTCCTTTTAGGAGTATTTTATACGTTAATGACAAAAACAGCAAAGTACTTAATTTACAAAGATGTCAAACACTGCTTAGACCTCTAAAGCAGAAAAGGCGTGTAAAGGTGTGGTTGGTGACCATGATTGCAGCTGTTTAAGAAACTTGGTAAAAATCCAAGGAGGAAATTCCACAAGTATCGAAATCATTTCTGTTCTTGGCCCCGTTTTTCAATGTGTAGTTCTGTTTGTGTCCCCCTCTTTAACAGCTGTACATTGTGAACCAGTAAGGAAAGAAACAGAGTCTCATTGGTGAGGCAAACAGGTTAGAACATCTGATCACTGCAAATGAGGCATAAAGTGTTTCAACAGCCAGTTGATGAATTTTTAACCATGAAAAAACATTAAAAGGTATAATTGAAATAATCTTTCCTTACAGGAATGCTCTGCTGCATCATGGGTACTGGGCTCTGATTGGTTCGTCTGCTTTAAACCAGAGAGTATTGAGCCTGGCCGCGCTAATAGGATATGGTTGAGCCTTTGCGTATAAGTTTAAAGGAAATCCATCCCTAATATCAGTTTTATCTAGCATGATCAAAGATGAGCTCAAATCAATCCGTGAATATTTCAGACTGATCCGACCGGGTGGAAACTTCTTTCTGCTGCAACATTTAACTGAAAGACAGTTTTCAATCAAACCTTCATTCACTTCATGCATGAAGCTGTTTCTGAGTTCCTTCAGTGACGCTTCACTAGGTGCATAACGGAGCGTCATCACAGATCCTTACACTGCAGTCTCCTGTCCTTATTTCCTGTTTTTCATTTCTTTTAACTCTATTTTCATGTTTCACTCTCTGATAATGCGCCTGTATTTTCCCACTTTTTCATCTTCAGAGTATATCAGGAGATGCTTCGTCCGCTTTGTTTTGTTTTTTATAGTTTTTGTTGAAGTTGGGTTCCTGAGAGAAACTTTAAAATTGATGTTGGAGATGGTTTGAAAACGGGGAGGAGAGATACAGAGTTGTTCTGGTTTAGCGTTGTAGCAGCTGTTTGATGTATTTATTTTTTGCATGTCTTATCTTTCTCTTCCTGCCCTACTTCCTGTCCAGCTACTAATGAATAAAAGCTGCTAAATAATACCTTTAAAAAATATGAAGCAGCTTCAGGACATCAATGAGTGGATTAAAAAAATTACAGTTAAATATAGGAAGATAAGGTGAAAATTATTAAACAGTTCAGCACTTAAACACAAACAGGAAGAATCCAACCAACAGAGATGTGTGTTTATCTCAAAATAAAACCACTTCAAACAAAGTGTCCCTGTTCCATCAGATGAAATCTAAACCAGTTTAACATAGTCACAGACTATCCCACCCTTAATGAATTCATAGTCTAAGAGGAGGTGTGACAAGTGATTACATTTCATTGTATGATAACTCTAAAAATAATAAAGGTTTCTACTTCACGTATTTCACCTATCGCGGGTTCTTTTTGGAACGTAACCTCCGCAATAAACGAGGGTTCACTGTATTTAAAATGGGAATACTCCGGATTAGCTCACTGACTTTTGGGTGGGTCACAACCATCCCTGACAACAGTTTAGAAACGCCACTATTCATCGCGGCAGCAAGCAGCATTCTTGCATAATGTGCCCAAAAAGCCTGGGGGGTTGGGCCTTTCATGCTTGTTGTATCAGGCATCATAGCGTCCTTTTCCAGATCAAACTGAAAATTTTACCAGCTAGATGATAATAAAAATAACAAAAATAGTATAACAATACGCCTATTATTATCAGAGTAAGATATTGAGGCTGTAGAATGATAATCCCTATGGTCTAATGTAATTCCTTGGAAAGGTAGAGCGCACATCAGCTGATCTAAATAAAAGAAAGATGCCATAAAGTCAAACAGCATAATAGGCTAGTATCTGTAATATATATAAATAAGTTATTGTGATTAAAAAAAATAGAAAAACATGTAAGGCAACAATGATAAACTCAGCCACAGCTGGGACCGAACCCTCAACCTTTGGAATTGCAGACCACTCACCCTACCCTCTACGCTAACCTGGGGAACAATAATCTGCTCAGCTCGCAACAGGTCATACCCCTCCCAGTCTGCTCATTCACCTATCTTATCCTGACTCATGGGACGCCGAAATAGACTCAGACTGCCACCTAGTGGCTTTAGTAGCACTATGTTTTTCACGCTATTCGTGAAACACGGGGAGCGTGAGTGAAGTGTCCATTTCCAACCATCACCCACTGTACAGAGGTTACCCCTTGCTCACACTGGCTCTGGTGCGGTTACCGAGCCGACGGAGACTGCAACTCCCGCACACCCCCTCTCACACCGCCCTTTTGACTACGGTGCAGTGCGGCTCTGCGGCTCCGGCAACAGGTCCGGAGATTTAACAGAAGTTCACTTGAGTTCACGTAACTTCACGCGACAACACGGCCCAAATAAGGATATTTGCGAGAGTTTGTTGCGGAGGGCTCCGGCACGCCGCAAGGATAGCTTTCTTGCGGACTTTTCTGCAGCGCCGGAGTGTCTCGGTAACCGCAGCCGGACAGCTCAGCAGCCGGTGAGAGAGGTTTACGTCTTTTTAATGACTTGGAATCACTGCGGCGCCGCACCCACCGCACCGCAACGGTAAGACCGGAGTCGGTGTGAGCCTGGGGTGAGAGACACTGCAGATGTAGGATCAGCCTGTATGGTTTCTTCCCACAGAATCATGAGTGTGGATGAAGACGCTCGCTGGTTGGAGTGGGTAACCAAACAGTTTGAGACTATCGCTGGAGACGACAAAGAGATCGACATCGTTGAGTTTAAAACTGCACTCAAAGTCAAAGAGGTGAGAAACATTACAAAAACACATACAGGTGTTAGAGCTGGGCTTCTCAAGGTAGGTGGGTTGAACCCCCCCCCTTGGGGGTCACTAGATCCCTGGACCACTTCAGCATTGCTGCAAATTGCGCCATCATGCAGTCCATAAAATACATTTTTTAAAGACATTTTGATTGTTTATACTGAAAAATATTTTTAAAACAGCCTTTTCATTTGACCCTTTAACCATGGTTTGATTAGCAAACTGACGCCTCAGCAGTTCAGCGTCGATGCATCTATCAGCATGCACTCTATTTTCCTTAATTTACTTTGGGTCAGAATTTCCTGCACTGTTCGGCGGATGTGATACCAAGCACATCCATGTTAAATGGGTCTGACTTGGCAATCAATCAAAGCGTTACGTTCAAGATGGATTTTGTTCAGGATTGGGTCCCAGGCGCCGCCTCTGAGTCTGGTGTCCCTGTAGGGGATTGATGAGATCCCCCATGGGTAACTCAGGACCCTGGATCTAGGTCCTTGATCTGTAATGGCTGACATGTCTCTTCAATATCACATGGAGGCCGGGACCAGTGGCCCAGGACTGGCAGACTGAGCTGGTGGTTCCGTTCCATAAGAAGGGGGGATTCAGAGGGTGTTTTCTACTTGGTTAAACTGTTGACACCTTAAAGAGTTTTCACACAATCACAGTTTAGTTGATTGTGTGAAACACTCTAGATTTTGACTCTATAGCCCCATTTACACTACCCTTTTAAAACCACGACGAGCACGATTATGAGCTAACTGTTGAGTGTAAATGGAACGCAACTGAACTGGACCGTGCCGGACAAAACCAAACCGTGCTAAATCTAGTTCTAGTTCAACAGTAGGGCTAGCCACGGTTCAGTTATGGCTCAGATCTCTGATAATAAAGAGTGCATGCGTAGACCACGTCATCTCCTATTTAAAGCCAGCTGACTAATAATGCAGGTTTTCAGGCGTGTCCGGGTTTGCAATTCACAGATCTCTTCCCCTGTTCACAACCATTTTTGTTGGTGTAATTCCCACCTTTAGAGCTGTAATATCATGGACCACCGATAGGAGGCGAGAAATTGTGCCAGCATGATGTGTAAATGCTCTTAGAACCAAGCTCAGCACGGTTAACTGATCCAAGCTTGGTCCAAACTCAGGGTTTCAGAGGGTTTGTGTATATGGGTCATATATTTCAATATTTCATCCTACAGTACAGAGCACCAGCTGCTTCTCTGTCTTAAATGCTTCCTGTATTCTGCTTCATTTTTGTAGTCTTTCTTCGCTGAACGCTTCTTTGCGCTGTTCGACTCTGATGGCAGCGGATCCATCAGTCTGGATGAGCTGCTCAAAGCTCTGAATCTCCTCATCCACGGCGATGAGACCGATAAGCTCCGCTTCCTGTTTCAAGTCTACGACGTTGACGGTCAGAAACCCTCCAACAAGCTTCAAAGCTACATTCAGGGTGTTTAATCAAGTGTCGTAGTTAAGACCACACCAACCAAGACCAAGGAGTGCTGAGTCATGGACAAGGCAAGACTTTTAGAAGCAGAGACCAAGACAAGACCAAGACATTATGTGGTCTTGGTCTCCAAAGGTCTTGGCCTTGTCTAGGTCTAGGTACTCCTTGGTCTTGGTTGGTACGGTCTTGATTAAAACACCTCTTTTAATCTACTCCAAACACTGGTAGATGTTTTGTTTCTTCAGACTGGCCCATCGAAACAATAGTGTAACCTCACCATAGCTGTGGTTGTTTGTGCTAACAGGCAGTGGTTCCATCGATCCAGATGAGCTGAGAACGGTTCTGAAGTCGTGTTTGCACGAGAGTGCGATCTCTCTGCCAGAGGAGAAGCTGGACGATTTGACGCTGGTTCTGTTTGAGTCAGCTGACAAAGACAACAGTGGCTCCATCACCTTCGAAGAGCTTAAAGCTGAGCTGGAGAACTTTCCAGAAGTGATGGAGAACCTCACCATTAGGTGAGCTGGTTTTCCACTCAGAAAGGTTGTAATGTAAACAGATTAATGTTATGAATATCTTGTCTACGAACCAAAACCCCACAGAAATCTCTGTTTTTTTTTCCTGTTGTATCTTCCGCAGCGCTGCTAACTGGCTGAAACCACCGGATCCTGATCAGAAGAAGCCTCAGGCTCCTCGGTATCTAACCCGGGCCTACTGGCAGAACAACAGCCGGAAGTTGCTGTTCCTGTGTGTGTACGCTTTGCTCAACCTGCTGCTCTTCATCAGCGCCATGCTGTACCACAGCTACGGTGGCGGCTGGTTCATGCTGGCCAAAGGCTGTGGACAGTGTCTCAACTTCAACTGCACCTTCGTTATGGTATCACAGAAATAATAAAATATCATTTAGCACAAAGATTTTCCCAAACTGCGTTTGCTGAATAATTCAGAGACCATTGATAATCACTACTTTTCAAGGATTTTCGAGTCCACTACTTTTTCATCCACTAGATGTTCGGACACTCATTTAAAATGGCGTGACCACAATATAGAGCCCTAGATAGAGATTGGAGACACAGACCACGACTCCAGAACCGGTACCTCCCTGTATCCCCTCTAAAACGGGTCTCCCTTTGCTTACGCTCAGTGTATTCTGGGGTTGGCTGGCCATCCCTGCTACCAGACAAATTAGCCTAAAATAAATCAGAGGTTCAAGTATGTGAGCAGCCACCTTCTAAGTCAGCACATTATAATCAGCATGTTATCCAGATGCTACCAGCCTGCAGGTCCATCTTGGTCCAGTTTGGTTCTTTAAGATTATTGACAGGATGAACTCAGGATTCATCCCCAAATCCCCCATTTTTAAGTTAAAGACTTGCATCACAGCACCAGACTGTTTAGATGTAGGTTAGTAGTTCCTTTGAGAGATAGGGACGTTTTAAGTTAAGGTTTAAATGTTGAAGGTATAGTGGAGGATGTTCTTTTTCCGGGAGAATCATCTAAATAAGTGATCCTCCTAATTTTCAAACATTCAGGTGATATGTTTACGTAAGGCCGTCCTACGTGCTTCTGCTTTTCACTTACCGGTAGTGAGTCTGACATAGTGGAAAAATTGCAAATCTTCAAGGTAAGCCTGTATGAGTGATGCAAACAGCAACTTTTGAACAGAGTGTGCACGAGGAGAAATGGGCTCGTGCACGCTCTCGCACGAGTTTAATAGGTGTTCCCTCTCAGGAGTGGGAATAGGGTTGCTCATGTGCATTTTTTATTTTTTGTTAAAGTGGAGAGGGCAGATCTCTTCAAAAATTCGTAAAAATCCTCCACAGTACCTTTAACTATTATATGCTCAATCAATGAATCTGTGATCGTCCTCATGGACTGCTGAAGAAAACTGCAGATATTTCACAGCAGGATTAATCTGTTAGAGAGATCAAAATATTTTTATCTGAACACCAGCTATCAGCCCACACCTGCTAAATGGGAAAATCAGTTCTTTTATTTTTTTATTTAAGTTTTTTTTTTACAAACATGTTGGATGTCAGCTCTGCCAGTAGAAGATGATCCTGCAGGTCCTTCACCTGGCAGCCTCTACCTTCTTTTCTGATGCTTGCTGTGGGTTAGATGGATGTTGGATCGGTTTTGTCTCTGCTGCTGTTGTTGGGTTTAATGAGCTCCACCTCTTCCTCCGTATTAACTTATCTCATTCTGTGTGTCCAGGTGTTGATGCTGCGCCGTTGTCTGACGTGGCTCAGGGCCACCTGGGTGGTCAGAATCCTTCCTCTGGACCAGAACATCCTGCTCCATCAGATCGTGGGCTACGCCATCCTTGTTTTCACGCTGGTGCACACGGCGGCGCACGTTGTTAATTTTGGTTCGCTCAAACACGTCTGCTTAGGTTTTAGTTCATGAACTGAGCTCAGCCATCATCTGAGGATCAACATCAGGGTTTAATCTTTGTTTAAATGTGTA
>NW_015151421.1:304630-308073 GCF_000732505.1 Cyprinodon variegatus
GTGTTGTTCAGCATGGGGGTGAGTAGAAAATGAAGGCTAATCATGTTTTGGGTGTACTATTCCTTTAAGGCTCCCATTATAGAGGGCTAATAAATATTATTAATCCATCTTTAAACAGTCTTTCATGTGTTTATATACATGCAACTGACCAGCTGGTAAAAAGGCTCCTCGAGTAAATATTTAACTGTGATCAGATAGACCATAATATAATATTACAGTATATGAATGAATGATAGAACAGAGTGAACTGCCTCCAATTAAAATATATGATATTTACAGTAAATTATGGTGGGAATTCACTTCAGTTGTTGTTGCAGGTAAAGAACATGTACTATAAATGGAAGTTTTACATTTTTTTTTACATTTTCTTTTCTTTACAGGATTTCTTTTTATTTGTTAATCATATGAAAATTTACAAATTTCATTACCGGTACTTTCAATCACTACCTTCCCTATTCAATGAAACTTTGCTGCTAGAAATACGTCTTCATTCCTCACAGCAGAGGAAAGCCCGCCCCCAGAAGTAAAGAGAATGGGATTTTTAAACTGGATCTGAAAACAATAAAGTTACTAAAACTCAATCTGAGAAGGAGACATTTGAAAAAGATCAAGTTTGAAAAAATAAAAAAAATAAAAAAAACTTTTTTGATTAAGAAGTTTTTTAAAGTTTAATTTCTGGATTGCATTTTTCTTTACAAATTTCCTTTTACAGAACGTTTTCTTTGCCTGTAATGGAACAAAGTCCACTCCATGTTATGCTACCTTGGCCTCCAAGTCATAAATGTTTTAGCAAATAAAAGTAGCATTAAAACAAACAAAAAATAAAATACTGATTTTAGCTTTAACTGTCTGTTTCTACTGTGTTTTAGCTTAGAATATGCTTTGTCAGCTAAATAAGGCCAAAAAATGTTAAGTAAAAAAAATACTTAAATAAAAGTAAATAGTATGGCGCAGTAAAACTACTTCTAAAAATGCATTTTTGTCAATAAGTTATTCAAGTAAATGTAACTAGTTACTGTCCCGTGTGGTTAGCACCTCGTAACAATACGAATTTGCAAACAGATGTTTTTTGGATGCATAATAAACCCTTATGAATGCGTTCTAAAGTGTTCCCAGATGAATTAATGAGCTCTGTCTGACTGAAACCCTCTGATTGGACCAGAGCAGAGATTCAAACTAAGCAAACCTCAGTGATGGAAACAAGAGTGAGACAAAATTCCTCCTCAACAGCCTTAGAGACTAATAAAGTCATCATGGGAAATGTGTGTAAAATAACTGCATTCATTTGGTTTTTAGACATAAATTCTTCTCTCTTCCTGAATGAAACAGGTGACTCACCTGGTGATCCGACGCCCCCAGTTCTTCCAGTTTAAACCTGGAGATTACATCTACATCAACATCCCGGTGATAGCCAAGTACGAGTGGCACCCGTTCACCATCAGCAGCGCCCCCGAGCAGACAGGTGTGAACCGGATCTTTGGGTCGGATCGACGGGCTTGTTACGCTCCGCGGCTCTAAACCTTTATATGATATTCAGCTTTGAACAGACAGTCAGCAGGTCACATTAGGATCCATTTTAGGAGCAGAGATTGAACACCAGATAAAACAAGTGCTGTCATAGCAACATGAGTGTTCTCATCAGGAGGTGACGTCAGCTCTTTGACCTCTGACCTGCAGACACCATGTGGCTTCATGTGCGCTCCATGGGTCAGTGGACCAACCGCCTGTACGAGTACTTCAGGCAAGCCGAGAGCCAGGAGGTTTGTCCCAAGAGGCTGGCCACCAGCCTGAGGAAGCGCCAGCAGCAGGTAGGAACCTCTGGAAACATCTGTAGCTGGCCAGCCTTACAGAGTCTCATAGGTGTCTGTGCTGCGCAGAAGGACCAGATGTTCCCCTGCTCTGACTCTGAGGGGGCCGTACCTTCTAACCAGGACGACGACGTCAAGCTGACCATGTTCCGTCAGAACGGATCGCAGTCCGGATCGGCCTCAGAGGAGCCGGGACTGGCTGAACGAGGGGAGGGCTCCCTGCTGAGGGAGGTGTGTCCCAGCGTGTTTATTCTAAACTCCTCTATTGACCTTCAGTGGTTAGGCGTACAGAGGGAGAGAACAGATTAAGACAAAAAACATTCAGGAAGAACAAATGCTGGGCAGATATTAATGAAGGCACAGATTGAAGAATTGATTCACTGAGTTTATGATTCTAACAGATGTTCAAACTGTTTATGCATTAAAATCTATGATGGATGTGGAAAACTGAAATGATAGCAGGGAGGTTCTGAGACAGACAGAGATCCTACAGAGCTAAAGGAGGCTGTCAGAAACATCCATCCATCCATCCATCCATNAAGGGCTAAGTCTACTCTGATCACGGGACGTTGTTTATTCCCTACTGCTATGACATGAGAGCTGTTCTGCTCATCTCTTCTGCTCAGTTTATGACGGTAAATATGTTAAGGTAGCATGGAACCCTCAATCTGGCTGATGTACCTCTTCACAGATACCATATTCACAGATACCACTTACTTAGATTTTCTTTTTCTTTTTTCTTTCCCTCCAGCTTCATTGCTTTCTTTTGTAAATCTTTAACCCCTTTATGTGTATCTCTGTGAACTGAGACCTTTTGGTCGGAATTAAATGGCTTTTTTACTTATTTATTATTATTTTTTTTTTTTTATTTATTTATTATTATTATTATTATTTATTTTTTTTTCCTCTTGTAAATTTTTCTTTTCTTTCAATCACTTAATAATGATCAACATATCACCTTAAGACATAGAGTGGCAAACTGAGTGAGAGACCGTTAAGACTGACAACTATGGTTATAACTTGTTCTTCAAAAAACATTAAAAAGTGGTGTAAGTTATATTTTTTTCACCTGGGCGACCTCTTGAACAAGAGGTTATGGAAGCAGAAAGTGATATCCTGTTGGGATCGAAGGTGTGGGGATACTTGGTTTGTATAAGGCTATCGGGGATGGGGAAGATGCAGAGGAGTGCATTGTTCCTTTTTTTTTTTTTTCTCCCTTGGGCTCAGGAGGCATATCAGACCTGGAAGAGGTTATTCTTAGTTTTTCAACTCTATGACAGCTCAGGATAAGAATCTCCGCTTTATTTCCTGGAACCTGAAGGACATCAACCAGACCATTAAATGAAACAAAGTAATGGCCCATTTACATCAACTCAGGGCTGATATTTTTTTTCTGCAGGAAACTCACCTCAGATCCTCAGAAGTTAACTGTATTAAGCGATCTTGGATAGGACATGTATTTCTCTCCAAATTCCCTGTAAGGGCAAGGGGCGCAGCTATCCTGATACATAAAAATGTTCCATTTGAATTATCAAACTCCATTGAAGACCTTAATGGTCGATTTGTAATAATTTCGGGTAGACTATGTGGCATTCCTGTGATAATGGCCTGTATTTATGCACCAACAGTGGATGA
>NW_015151422.1:0-2177 GCF_000732505.1 Cyprinodon variegatus
ATGACGTCTGGTGTTTTGGGAGATAAAATGTTTCTCTAACTGTGATTCGGGGCCACTTCATGGAGAAGTCAGACCAGTTGGTGAGCAGCTGCCTTCTGTAACTCTAAGCAACTTCTCTGATCTGAGTAAGATTATAATTTCTGTCTGTTATCATGTCTCCTGGTTATTTAATACATAAACACTATGAAGGGTTATTTAAGGAGTTTATTCTTAGTGATCTCTGCTCAGGAAAAGAACTGGAGAGAGAAAGCTTCATGTTGGAAACACAGAGCTTTGCGAGAGCTCTTGCAAAGCATTCTGGGATATATCTGCTCATCTAGTGACCATGGGTGATCACTACTTTTCAAGGTGCATTGTGGAAAATTTCGAGTCCACTAATTTTTCATCCATTAGACTTTCTGACACTCACCTAAAATGGCGTAACTCTTGTGTTGCTCTATGTAGGGGTTAGTGTGGACCATCGGACAAAGCCATAGAGCGAGATGAGGTTACCTATGCTGCTAGACTACCACCCAGTTAACTTAGCTAGCTTAGCAACCAGACGGCCCTGACAGCTGAGTTTGCCGCTCCCTAAAAGCATATTTAAAAGTAGGATCATAATCCTGATGAACTGACGAGTTATTTTGGGGTGTACTTTTTTTTTTCCTACTTTCTGAGACTGATTGATTGACAGGAAATGGTTAACCAGCTGATATTATGACAGCCAGTAGCCACAGCAGCAGAGGCCCAGCAGATATAAAAATAGATTTTCTTATAAACAGGAAAAAAAACTTTCTTTGGTGAAAATATTTAAAAGTATAAAAAGAAAAAGCTTGGTACACTCATCTTCTTCTGTTGGTGGAACAAAGCATTGCAGAACATCCTGCTGAACACAAAACTCTCCAACAGGCCTGCTAATTTTAAAAAGGATGGACCCCCTGGAGGGACCTGGGGCTAGTTTAATGCATGGAAACAGCCAAATTAGATGCTATGTTTTTTTATTAAAACCAGGCAAAATGTTTGGAGGATGCAGCCTGTAGGACATGCAGCGCAGCCTGCAGCATGTTTCCACCTGTGACTCTTTAACTGACTCATTAAATCTGCCTGTGTACAGAGGGAAGGGGCGATCCATCGCTCCAAACTCAGAGACGGACCCTTCAGGATCAATCTTCACCCACAGGATTATTTCCAGGACAATCCTTACCATAGCTCCAAGACACTCCCACCTGCCCAGAAGCCCCGCCCACTCCAGAAGAAGGTTCCCATGGTTCCTTTCAAGCCCCCGTCCCCCAGCAAACGGGTGACGCATTGCTTGGTTCAATGATGAGTAAAGATTGTTGATGATTGATGCATTCGTCTTGATGTTTGTTCGTATTGTTTCCCGCCTCAGATCGGGGGGATGAAGGCTGGAACATTTGATGCCTATCCTTCCCATTCTGCTGATCCATATGCCCCTCGTTGCTCCAAACCGACCAATCAGGGGCCAGTGTTTCATCCTGCTTCTGGTCCAAAGAGCATGCCCGTTAAAAGCATCATCTCTGCCAACATTAACAGGTGAGCTGCACACCTCTCTGCTCCGTCAGCTGCTTCTCCTCCACCCTGCAGCTTCCAGACAGGAGTTAGAAGTTCAAACACTGAGAGGGAAGTTTCCAGCTCATTTATCAAGATTTCATGAGGAAATGAACAGTTTGTCCTCATGACAAAACAAAATGTTTTTACTACTTCAGCAAACATGAAATCTCCTCTGACTGAAGAATATAAAGAAAGAAGAACTTGATTTGGTGTGCAGTTTGAAATACTTTGATTTTTAATTGAGGATTGTTTGTCTTTAAAGGACCACGCTCTGTTTCTAGCTAACAAGCTGAAACTTCTGGAAGACAATCAAACTGTATGATAAAGATGCTGCCACCATAAGTACCTAAATAAGAAAAAAAAAAAAAAAATTCAACAAACAAATCTATCAGAGTTTTATGAGCAAAGACGAGCTAACATCAGCTCTAGCTGCCGCAGACGGGCTAAGGTCAGCCCTGGTTGCCGCAGACGAGCTAATAATAATGAACATGAATAATGAATGAATTATAATGAACACAGTCAAATAAACAGAAATCAAACAAACATTTTGGCAAATAAAACAATCAAACCTCTATTAGATCCAGCGGTACTTCACATACGGCTGTGCAGAGAGAAGGCTGCCACAG
>NW_015151422.1:5369-6420 GCF_000732505.1 Cyprinodon variegatus
CGTTAGCCCTGGCTGTTGCAGATGGGCTAACATTAGCCCTGGCTGTTGCAGACAGGCTAACGTTAGCACTGTCTGGCACAGACTGGCTAACATTAGGCCTTGCTGCTGCGGAGGGGCTAACGTCAGCCCTGGCTCTGATGCATGCTGGGTAAAGATGGAGGGGCGAGAACAGGATCTGGGGACTTTGTCTGTTCTCTGTCTTCTTGTTCCTCTTCTTGTGAACTGGAACAGTGCTATGGCTGAGGTTGATAACATTTTACGAGGACACGAGAACACACAAGTACACATATTGATAAAAGGCCTCCATCTCCTCTGTGGCTCCACTAACATCCAGGTGTTCATGGAGCTTCACTATTTCTTCTCATTCTACAGCTAATTCAGTTCAGCTTTCTTTATAGGTCACCTCATTAAAACAAATTGAACCTGCACTTTCCTTAAACACATTCTATGATCACTTTATTTTATTTTCTGATTTTACTGTGAAAGGGCAAGCTTCCACTGATACAACAGTTGTTTAATAGAGCAACGTCATTGTTTATAAAACCAATATAAACACGAAGGACCAAACAGAACAAATTCAGAACATGAATTTGTTCTGTTTGCTTTTTTTTTTAGCTCTGAGCTGACCTTCTCTCACCTTTTTCACCCCTCAGTATGTCCCAGGTATACTGAATTCTAACAGTTCTCCAACTTTTTCTGACACAGTCTCCTGCTTTTTCTCCCCATTTCAGGAAAATTTACTCGGCAAACTACACATCAACCAATCAGCTGTGAGGAAGGCTTGAATGCATCTCGTTGAAAATCTTCCCCATAAGGCTTGAAAATCCTAATTATTCTTATTTTGAATGAATGTTGATCATTCTCTCTGGTTTCCATTTTCTTCTGAAGGTATGAGTGTATTTATCTCTGAAATAAACATGATAAAAATGAAAATGATGAATTATTTCTTCCATTCTTATCCAGAGGTGGTCCTTCAGTGAACAGCATGATGTCATCAGGCAGACTTTAGAAGCTCCTCCCCTTGCATCTCTGTGGGCTTTTCCTTCATCTT
>NW_015151422.1:7855-17273 GCF_000732505.1 Cyprinodon variegatus
TTCAGGATCAGGCTGTTATCTCTGCTCCACCAGCTGCTCCACCTCCTCTCTGTAGTCCAGGTCGTTGTCATCTCTGATGAGGTCCACTACCAATAATGATAATCTAATAATGATAATCTAATGATGATATGTGCTGGAGCAGACATAGTGACTGAAAGGTTCTCTGGATAACAGTGAGCATCTGATTTGATAAAAAAACAATAATTTTCATTGAAAATATGTATAAATATGTATTATTCTTGAATTATGAATTTTCATTTTTTATCTTTTAGTGTGTATATAACGAAATATAAATATATTTAAGTCACATTTTCAAGGTAATATTCTTTTTTTACTTTTAGATTAATACAATTTTTTAAAGAAAATAAAAGTTTTCGTTGTAACAGCATCAAGTTTTAACTAAACTAAATGAAATGGAAATTTCACTTCATTTTAGTGCTTTCCGGGTAAAAGTAAAAAGTAGGTGAGAAGAGCATCTTTTTATTAGACGATCTTTGCAACGGCTACATTTTTTCCCACAATCCTCAGCGGTAGAGCGTTTATAATGGTTGGTAGAGCATCCGGTCTGTCTCTCTCTGCTGGGCGGACCGGTACAGCAGCCATGGGCCACACCACGCGGTGCAGGTATAAACTGTAATATCCAGCTGTATAAAATAATTTAACTGTTAAAAAACTCTCGCGAGACTTTGAAGGAGCGGTTGTTTGCGCGCTTTGTTTTCTGCATAATAATGTTAAAATCTCCAGCAGAAAGAGGCTTTTATTCTAACCCGGGCCATGGCGCGCCTCCATGGATCCATGCTAACATTAAACCGATGGTTCAGTCAGTCTCTGGTCCATTAGAGCCCACCTGGAAGCACGAGGCTGGAATTAGCTTCCGGTATTGGCCTCATATTCAACCGAAGTCTAAAGGTTGATCTTTAATGTGGGTCAGATTACAGTCCAAACTGGTTAAACTTTATTCTGCAGTTTCAAAACCATCAGCAGAACTTTTCCACGTCTGGATGGTTCTGTCTAGAAATTGACCCGTTCTGCTGTGTTCCAGATCATCTCCCACCGAAGAAGTCTTATAAATTAGATTGAGATTAAAATGTTTTTCTGTTAATCTGGCTTAATTTAACACTTTTTTTTTATTTATTAATGAGAGCAGATTGACTTTAAACAAAGAACAGCTTCAACCTGAACCATTGATGGTTTATAGCTTCTATGACCTGATTGGGATTATTAGTTTGATTTATTTTCAGGAAGTTAATTTAAATTGTGAAATTTGTTCTTGGAGCAGAAATCTGACTCCTTACTAGTTTTAAATGTGAAGCAGTTTTATAGCTACGTGTGGAGCCCCATTAATTTGTCCTGATGGATTATCCAGGATGTTGGCAATCTGCCCTACTGGACCCTTAAAACCCCATTAATCCATTTAACCTGTCAGGGGCTGGACAGTCTAGCATGTCTGTAGCTATAATTTGGGATTATTGAGGATAAATGTGGGCAGTTTTCCCACCAGGAGGTATCAGGCAGAGCAGTTCCTGCTTCCTGCAGAGAGGGGGCAGCAGAGAGCCTGGTCCAGATGTAAAAGGTTACATTTTTACCAGTAAACTATTTTCATTGGTTTTAAATGGAAACAGCCAGTTGAAGTTTCAGTAAATTAATTAGCCGTTAGTTGCTGGAGGAGACGATGCTCTGTTTGAAGGATAAGCCTCATTGCTGAAGGTGTGAGGAGGAGCTGCAGCTCTGACGGGGTCCGCCTTCCGCCTCCCTCTTTAACCTGGCTGTCTTCTCTCCTCCAGGCGAGCCTGTTGCTCTGAAGGCCAGATGCTCCTCCTCTTCCTCGCCGCGCTCATCAGAGCAGGAGCTGTACTGACTTGATCCTCAGAATGGAACCAGAAGAGCCCTGACCTACAGGACCTGAGGTAGGTTTCAGATTAAAACCCCATAACCCCCCCCCAGCTCTAAGTCAGCTGACCAGCCCTGATGGCTGGCTCGGTGTTACAGAGCTGGCAGAGGAAGCCTCTGCATGCGCTCTCAGCGGCGCCGCCTCTGTTTTAGAGGAAGCTGCTGCTGAGATTCTGCAGAGCTCGGTCCAAAGAGAGTGGCCCGCCCCGGTCCGTCTGCAGGGCGGGCCTAGTAGAGGACCGTACAGCCAACCACAGAGCGCTGATGGAGGCGGCGGCAGCAGGGTGATGATCTGGGCTGATTGATCAGGATTATTGGAATAATAAACTCATTAGTCAATAAATGGCTGTTCTGAGCTAAACATTTAGAAATGTTAATTTACTGCAACGATCTGAAGATAAATCAATTAATCAGTAAAGTGGCTGCAGAGCTACTTTATAGAACTGCTTCCTAATGTTTTCATACAGGCAGTGATGAGTTTCCACTGATTACTGCCCCCTGCTGGACACTTAAAGTCACTACAGACAGCCTCTGACCTGATTGATGACCTGTAATATGATTTAATCCATTGTTTGTTTTTTAGAATTGATAGTTTATATCTTTCAATTGAAAATGTTTGTTTTTCGTTTTAATACATAAATGTGAAAATTTAAAAGGAAAATTTAAGTGCCATATAAATAAGGATGTTTGTGGATTTGATTTATTTTCATTCTTGTCGTTTCACCCTGTTTCTTTCAGATAAACCTTTTGCCTCAGCCTCCATATTCCTTTAATTTGGTGATTAAACCACAAAAGATCAGATTTTTTAACGGATGAGCTTATAAACATTTTGTCAGTCAGTTCGTAAAGGCTGTACTGGTCATGTGACCTTTAAGCGTTACGAGTACCAACGCAGGGTCTGGCCGGTGCACCGCTGCATGCGGTGTATCGGCGCTGCTGGTCGCATCACTACTGTCATCCTGTGAAATTAGATCAGTGCTGCTATAGCAGAGATGAACAGGTTGTTGGTCAAAGTTGTAATGAAGGCTTCTGTGTTGTAGGCGGAGCCTCTGATGCTTCCTGTTCTCCAGCTTCCTGCCGCTGTCTTCCAGAAGGTGAGTCTGAATAATGTTGTGGGTGACCTTAATCAGGGCCGTCTGCTGTGATGCCTGAATAAAACACATTATGCTGACTAAAGCCGTGGTGAGAGACGACCCTGAGCAGGACGGCCTGGCAGCAGGTCATGACCTCAGGCTGGCGAGTAGATCACTGATGGCCTCTTTCTGCTGCAGGCAGGAGGAGCGGCGCCGGCCAGGAGGAGGAGGGGCGGCTGGCAGGAGGAGGGGCGGCGGCCAGGCAGCTGGCAAGAGGAGGGGCGGCGGTTCAGGTGGCGCTCAGACTGACAGGTAGTGGATGTTTAAATAAAAAAGGAGCCCAATCCTGTACTGCCATGGCAGAGGCGTCTCATCTCTGCTGTGGAATCGTGACGTTGGGAGAGAAACTCAGGACTTGGCACAGGTTCAGTAAAACCAGTTTACCAGAACCTGACTGAAGACCTGAAACATCTGGATAGAAAGAGCCTCTGAATCCATTGGAAGGGAGGGATTAACGGTGTGTTTGCTCTGCCAGCAGGCCCACCTGATGAAGATCCCTGCAGCGTCTGACGTAGAGCCGGACCTCTGGCTCTGAAGGGTTTCCTGATGAACATCCTGCCCTTCCAGAAATATAATCTGCTGTTGGATGAATTTCCTGAGTAAATAAAGGCTGATTTTGCTTTATGAACTCCTGTTGCTGCTTGTCTCTTTACTGGATGAGGTTGGAACTAAAAGCATCTGATGCTTTAACTGTGGCTGAAGTGTGAACTAGAACACCCTCTGCTTAACTGGGCACATCATGCTTCCTCTGCTGAAAGGCTTCAGTGTTTCCTCCTCTATGACATAATGCACCGCTGCACTTCACTGGATTCTTTAATTATATGAAACTGATTTTATATTCTATTCCCAACCAGCTGGGAATTTATATTTCTGAGACCTTAAGTTTATTGCCCTCCCCTGTAGGGGTGGTTAAATATCTTATTTATTCAGATATTATTTCAGCTGTTATTGTTTATGACACACAGTTCTAACTGTGTTAGAACAATAAATTCAAGAGTGATTCGAGGTCTAATCATGGTCAGTTAATTCTGCACAGACATGAAATAAATTCACCACAACTTCTGTTCAAAATATTAGAGTTTATTAACAAAAATCATTCAGCTCCAAATCAAACGTATTTTCAGTTTAAAGCTTTTGACCAAAACTAGTAAAACTAAACTACAAAGAGGGGAAACATGGTTGAAAACCATATTACAGTTTAAGATGGATCTTGAGTTTAAAAACCAAAGTTTATCTGGAAGAATGTGATCAAATTAGCTTTTCACTAATTTAGAGAAATTGTAATGTTTTCAGACCAATTCACAATGCAAATCCATGAGGTGAATAAAACCAGCTGGAGTTCAGCAGCCTGGACAGACCACAGCCCTGATCAGTTACATCCTGTCCTGTCTCTAAATGTCCAGCAGGGGTCAGTATTCTGTGAGACAATCAATACAGCTTGGCTTCATGATGCCTCATTCACCATCCATCCATTTTCTTACACACTTATACCAAGTGGGGTCGCGAGGGGTGCTGGTGCCTGTTTCCAGCTGTCTGCTGGCGGGAGGCTGGACAGGTCTCCAGTCCCTCGCAGGGCAACAGACAAACAGGACAAACAACCATTCACACACACCTAAGAGGAGCCAATTGACCTAACAGTCATGTTTTTGGACTGTGGAAGGAAGCCGGAGTTCCCAAGCATGCAAACTCCATGCAGAGAGACCCTGAGCTTTTATATGAAATGCAATAAAAACGAATCTGATTGTTTTTCCAATAACATGATTGAATCTAATGTGATCGTGAGGCTTAATGCAAACAGGCTGATTCTTCGGGGGCTTTTTAGAAAATATGCAGCAAACTTCACAAATGTTTGCGACTGTTTTGATGATAAATCTTTTTATTTTAAATTCAAACATGCAGAAACATCCCAGGGGTGCTGCAGGTTGGCTGTTTTTACTAATCCCTGCTCTTCTGCCATGGAGTTCTTGGTGAGCTTGGAAGATGCTCTGCAGATGCATCAGAGCCAGGAGGACAGCAGGCCGTCTTCAAAGTGAGCCAAAGATCTGGAGGATGGCCTCTGTGATTCAGGATGTCTGAATCCAACAGCTCTCTCTCCTCTCAGTCTGCAGACTGATTAAAGAAGGTTTAACAGCTTTAACAACACCCAAAAAAGTTAAAAACAATCCACTGGATGTTTCTCTTCCCATTCAGGAAGCTTTTTCTATTCCAAATGTCAGAATTAGCGTTGAGTTCCAGGTTTTATCCAGCAGCCCAACAAAGCCTGGTTTTTGTTTAGAAAACATGCAAATAGAAACTGATGAATGGGTCCACCCCTTTGGAATGGGGGTCATTTGGCTTCTTTTTGTTAGCCTGCAATGCCCCATACCTGTCTATGTCTCTGAAAGGGGGTCGTTAGAGGGAATAGTTGGCCTGGCTGAATAGGCGAAGTCTTCTGTTCTCCTGTAAAGGAGTTGGGGCTGCAATGATAGCGGGAAAGAATCAACTCTATCGCTGCATTGGAGGTTTTTGAAAGCTGAAATCTGACCCCCACCCCCCGTTTAAGGTTGTTTTGTTCTCTCATAGATGGCTTCCTTCTTTCTGTTAAGAAAGAAAAAACAACTTTAAACAGGTTCCAAAGGGGTGGACCCGTTCGTCTGTTTCAATTAGCATGTTTTCTAACCAAAAACAAGGCTTTGATGGGCTGCTGCAGGCATCCCCTAAGTGAGGGGCCGCTGTCCTGCAGGTTTTAGAGGTTTCCCTGCTTTAGCACAGCTCAGTCTGATGATTGCAGTTCAGCTAAAGCCTGTTAATCAGCTATCAGTGAAAATCAGCTGTGCTGAAGCTGGGAAACCTCTACAACCTGCAGGACAGCGGCCCTCCAGGACCCAGTTTGGAGATGTCTGGGCTCCTGTATAAAGCCTGGAACCCAACGCTATTTCTGACATTGTGAAAAAGCTTCCTGGATGGGAAGAGAAATGCCTTCAAACTTGAAAACAAAGTCCAGTGGATTGTTTTTATAAACTTTTCTCTAATGAATCTGACCTGGATGACCGGGAAACGTCACCAGCAGAAAGTTTAACAACTTTTCTTTATAGCAAAGACCTTTGGTTCCTTCTGCTTTATCAAGGAAGCTGCTTGTTTTAACGTCGCCTGTTTTTCATGTTTTCATATCATTTAATGTTAAGGCTGTTTGACATCTTAGACTTAAAACAAATAGATTATTATAATTATCAGGCTGAGAGGTTTGCAGAGGTCCTTCATTCATTCATCTATATGAACTATTTCTGCATGATGGTGTAAAAAAAAAGAGACATGATTATATCAGACAGTGATTTAATGTGTCCTGTCAGCTATATAGAGACAGGGGGTTGTGCTCGGTTAGGGGCCCCAAGGTGACTAGGGGCCCCTAAGCAGTAGGCTGGTGCTTTGGTCCGGCCCAGAAATCTTTCCTAGATCCGCCTCCATGCCTGGGGGCAGATCTGTTTGTCTGTGTTCTGCTGCTTCTGCAGAATCTGAGGCCGCCGGATGTTTTCGCTCCGTCCTTCCAGCGGCCCACCGTCACTCCGAGGATTCAGGAAAAGTTCGCTCCTGCAGAACCAGCAGGTAGGAAAGTTGGTCCAGTTCCCCGGTGCTGCTGGAACCCGAACCGAACCGAACCGCACCGGGCGGAGACGTCCAGCCGCGGATTGGGCTCCAGATTAACGGAACTTTGGATCTGAGGAAGTTTCCCTAAAGGAAACTTCATCTAATCTGAGTTCAGAGGTTTTTATTTTGTTCGAAGAGCAGAGAGGTTCTGGAGGCAAAAGATCCTGGTTCGGTCCAGGGCCGTCAGCTGACCCAGTACTATACAGGGGCGCAATAGAGCACCGAAAGAAATGAGAGCGCGCACAAAAACAATTTGGGCAATTTATTTTAAAAAGCATGGGCTCAGATGATTAATGACAACCCGCAAGAAAATATTTTATAGCACTTATTTATTATTATTATTATAAAGCATTATAAATAAATAGTACAAACAGATTGTTATTTCCTGCATCATTAAATCTCTACCTGAACCAAACTGGATTGAATTGGTCCACTTATCTCTAATCCACTGCTGATGAATTCACAATTTATCTTTATTAAATATGTCAGCAAACAGGAACTTGAAATGTGCCACTGTAAAAAAAACACCTCTACAAACATGTCTGTGTTTATCATTTCTATTTGGGCCCATCCTGAGTGATCCTGTGATCCTATGATGCTGTGATTCATTTAAATTTCAATGCGGTTTATTTCTATAGTTCCAATTCACATCATGTCATCTCAAGGCACTTTACAGTTCAACCAGATTATCCGTCAGATTGATTCAAAGTTTTCTATTTAAAGACAACCAGTTGATTGCATCGACTAACTGACTCTTCAGCAATCCCTCACATTAAGTGTGCTTGTAGCGACAGTGGAGAGGAAAAACTCCCTTTGAACAGGAAGAAACCTCCAGCAGAACCAGGCTCAGTGTGAGCGGCCATCTGCTGAGGCCCACTGGGGTTCAAGGAGACAGAAGCAGACATAGAAAAAGAAGCATAGATACAAAAGGCAACCAGCTCCACAGGCGGCCCCGTCCAGGAAACACACAGCCAGGCAGACGAGCTCCGAGCCAGCTCCCATGTCAGAGGATGAAGAGAGCACATCCACTTAGTCACAGTCAGAGAAACAGGACTACACTGGAAAACAGGCCAAGCTCCAACATCTAGAAACAAAGGTGTTGATGGAAGCAGCACAGCTGATATTTCTCTCCAGGATGGAGTCACAGCCAAACAGGAACAGACCAGATGAAGCTACTATTCTCTCTCCTCCCAGCAGTGTTTCTTAATGATAAAATATGACAAAGTCCTGGTTCTGTGTTACAGGCAACTCTGAAGCTGCTGCATGCTCAGAGTGGCCGTTACTGGAAGTGGATTACTCCATCCGCATACGTCAGACTTAAATTCTAACTAAAGTGGTATTCTATAGGCCTATTTTAAGAAAAAAAATGCAAGCATGCATGTAGATTTCGCCATATGGCAGAGAGTTAGACTTAAATTGTTATTTTTTAAAGGCATAAATGAATTAAAGAATCAGTGGCCCAGGCACCGCAGATCCACAGCGAGGAATGTGTCTCTGTGAAAACGGTCTGCTGATGCCGATGGTTCGGTCCAGTTCACGCCTGCAGCAGCTTCCAGCTGCATGCTGTGGTCTCCCCTCCCCTACCTGCTTCTGCTCTGTGGGACCCTGCTGGGTCCTGGGCTTTTTTTCTCCCTCTTTGTTTCACCTGAGAGGTTTTTCTGCTTTCTGGTTCTCCTCTGCCTTCAGCTCTGGATGCATCTCCTCCCGCCTTCTGCTGGGCCGGTTCTGGTTCTCCTGCTCGGCGCTCTGGGACCTTCTCTGTTGTGATGCAGGCTGGAGGAGCAGAAGTCCAGCTCCGTTAAAGGAGCAGGAAAACATCCTCACTGCATCTTCTGCTTCCTTCCAACAACAGAGAAAAAGTGAAGTTACTTCATCAGATGTTGTAATCCTAGAAAAGGAGAAGTGAACTCTGATTGTCTAAGGCGTGAAGAAACATCCCTCACGGGCCGCAGGGAGCAGCTTCCTCTCCCTGACTTTAGCTCCTCTGAACTCCGCTGCTTTATCTGCTGTAAGCTGCTCAGCATCTCCTCTCCTGAAATAATGATGCAGAAATGATGAAGTAAACGCCGGCTGATTCATTTTGTCCTCCAGGTGGGACGTCCTCTGCCATGTCTCAGTACCTGAGGCATTTCACAGCTGTGGGCGACCCACAGGTGGACCAGTGGGTGGATGAGGAGCTGCATGCTGACAGCGAGGAGCTGGGTCCGGCTACAGGCCAGTTCCCAGCAGCTCCCACCTTCAGGGACTCACTGAGGAGGCTCTTCACCTCCGACCGCTTCCAGGTAGGCCGCCGCCTCTAACCGCCGCCGCCTCAGATTCTGGTAACAAGAGATACTGAAAGGACGGAGTGATGGAGATAGGATTTCCTCTCTACACATCTACCATCAGAATAATTAATAATTATTGAACTTGATTGATCTCACATTGGAGAATTTTACCTCTAGATTGAACCCGTCCCCTTGGGGAGCAGTGGGCTGCCATCATGGGGCGCCAGGGGAGCAGAGTGGCTCTAATCATAACACAACCTGCTTCTCCACCAGTTCCATCTGGTTCAAACAGTTTTCCTTATATTAGTGAATTATGTTAAGATATATTTATATTGTGATTGATTGATTGACTTTATTGATCCAACAGTGGAACATTTTACTTGTCACATCAGCTTAAATAGTCAAAAAGAGAAGAAGAAGGTGTCAAAGGAAGATTTTGATGGAAAAATAATTCATAGAATTTCATGTTTCGAGTTTTTCATGTTTTGAACATTTCTGCTCTTT
>NW_015151422.1:18465-20591 GCF_000732505.1 Cyprinodon variegatus
ACCCAACTGGTCCGAATAAGACCCAACTGGTCCGAATGGGTACCCATTGGGACCAGTTGGGTACCTATTCGGACCAGTTGGGTCTTATTCGGACCAGTTGGCTCTGAAGTTGAGCTGTTGGCTCTAAGTCCAGCGGTTGGAACATCTCTCCTGCTGTCTCTGGCTCCTCCCCTTTAGATACTGGTGGTGGCTTTGGTCGTCCTGGACGCCTTCTTCGTCATGGCGGAGCTGCTGATAGACCTGTCAGTCATCAAACTGGACCACGGCCACATTGCTCCTGAGGTGAGACACAGATCCAGATGCAGAAAGTTCTTCTTGCTGGTTTCATGAAGTCCAGCACGTCTTCACTCTGCAGGTGTTCCACTACCTCAGCCTGGCTCTTCTCACCTTCTTCATGGTGGAGCTCATTGGGAAGCTGTTTGTTTTCCGGCTTGAGTTCTTTTACCACAAGTTTGAGGTGTTTGACGCCGTGGTGGTGGTCGTGTCATTTGTGTTGGACATTGTCTTCATCTTCCATGAGGACGCCTTCGACGGCGTGGGTCTCCTCATCCTGCTGCGACTTTGGAGAGTGGCCAGAATCGTAAACGGTCAGTGTCCCTCAGAGCGAGGTGTGGAAGTGGACTGTGGATGTATCAGGCACTGGCTGACTGTGTCTGATCACGCTGCAGGGATCTTGGTGTCGGTGAAAACCCGTGCGGACCAGAAGATCCACAAGCTGAAGGAGAGTTATGACCACCTGGTGGAGAGAGCCTCAGAGCTGCAGAGGAGGAACGACGAGCTGGTGAGTCTCTGAGCCTCCTCTGACCGCTGCAGGTACCAGAACTGCTGGAGGCCCTTTTTTATGACATCATCATATGTTTTTCCGTAAAAGTTTAAAAACAATCCACTGCTGGTTTCCAAGGTTTGAAGACGTTTCGCTTCACCTCCAGGAAGCTTTCTCAATTCAAATGTCCTCATATCACATCATCATATGGCAACCCCACTCAGACAGACTGTATTACATCTGTTTCTTTAGAATCAGATTTCTTCTGGAGTCTCAACATATTCCCCATATTTACTATTATTCTATTTTTCATCTACGCTCTAAAGTAGCTGAAAGTAGAAAACCATCATTCTGAGTGTTGAAAGAAGTGAAGCACTGCCTTCTGAGACAGACTGAGCTCAGACATTTAACCTCCTAAAATCCACCTGCTCGCCAGCGACCATTTTTAAAGCAACTAACAACTCAGAAAACATGAAAGCAGTCAAATGTTTTCCAATATAGACATGTTAGACATCGTTGGAAAGCTTAGATTCTCCACAATTCAACCACCAAGTTCATTTTATGGACACAACAAGCACCAAAGCACAATTAACACAGATATAGCAGCATGTCAAAAGGTAAACATTATAAACCAGCCACAAAAACATCCCTTTCAAGGCGTCCAGAATCCGTTTTATAAATCCAATCTTCGATTGTTTATAATCCATTCGTCCATAAGGGTCCACAGATTAAAAGTAATCCAGAATATTCGTAATAAAAATATTCCATGATGAGAAAATCGCCATAAAACATCTGTTTTTTGACAAAAGAAAAGTTAGCTGGTCATATGGCTATGGCTAATGCTTAGCATGTTATTTATTACTTCCTAAAACGTATTTCCTCGGTTGTTAGCCTGCAATGTTTGCTGTGGTTCTTTACATCATCTTCTTATCCACAAGACAAAAGTGTCCGCATCTTTGTATGATCCAATTTGAGTCAGCCAAGCTCCATGCCTGTCAGCCAATGATGCAGCGAGTATATTTTTATAGTTTGTTATATTAAATGTTTTACAGCTCAAAAATATTTTTTAGTTTTGTTCATAAAAGCTCAATTACTTAATTATTTAGCTAAAACTGCATCTTTATATATATATATCTTTATATATATATATATATATATGTGTATGTATATGTGTGTGTGTGTATATATTCAGTTCAGTAGCTTTTATTTGTCCCATTATGGGCAATTTTTGTGCAGTAGTAAAATATTTTTAAAAAGTAAAAAAGTAAAGTGGATAAAAGAGAAAAAAAATATGTGTAGTGTATATAAACTCAATCTGCTGAAAGGAAGGTCAGTTTTGTAGCTTCTGTAACGAGCTAAACTG
>NW_015151422.1:21660-23504 GCF_000732505.1 Cyprinodon variegatus
TGTACGTAATCCAAACTGCAGGCACCAGGATAATAAAAGTGAACTTGTTTTCTCAGCAGGTTTCAACATTTTAAGTTAACTTAGGCGTTAATAAACAGTTTCAGAGGAGTGATCATGGCGCTCTGCATCAGCAGTGCTGTGTCCGTCTCCCTGCCAGCTCCTAGATCAGCGTCTCTGATTGGTTGATGCGGCGCATCGAGCAGCAAAAGTAAAATTTTTCCATCTCGAGCAACAGCCCGTATGCGGCTCATTAGGCGCGTCACATGCTTAAACACTCCCGACGCGCTGCGCCTGCTGCTCAAACAGCGCTGCGGGACATTTTGCTGCGCCTTGACGCGCGTCAACCATTGACTTTGCATGTAAACTAGCTGCTCCTGCTGCGTTCGGTGTGAACCAAGCATAGCGCTACAGATGCTATAGACTCGGCACACTGACGCTGCGTGATGTTATTATCGTTGTCTGGGCAACAACAATGTTTTACATCATGTGGCAATGTTCAGCCAAGCATGTAGTGTGACGTCACTGCAATGAAGCAGGACCCAGCAGATCTGGTACCTACAGCGGTCCATTAGGAGTCCTTAGAGGCCGTCCACTTGTGGTTCTGGTCGGGTTCTATAGAGAACCCATAGGTTCCCCCTGAGATTCAGTCTCAAAACCACATCCAACAGGGTCATTGGAGCAGCTGTTGGGTCGATACCAGGTCCTGCTGGATTATCAAACTATCAGGAGGGCTCTAGAATGTTCTGGTAGATGGCATAGTAGCTTNTTTTTTGAGAAGGAAAAAAAACACGTAGTTATGTTTGAACTGATGCAGTTTAGGGTGTGTTTTAGTTTTATGTATTCAGAATCAAACGATGTATCACACATGAAATTTTGGGCTCACAGTTCTTCAGTTATCTGCTTTCCCATTTGGGTATGCAAAATATGCGACAATTACTTCAAATTAGGTAGGGTTTATTAACAAGGAGAAACAAAAAGTCTCAGGGCTCTTTTTCCTCTTTTTATTAAGATCGGAGTGTAGCTAAGAGGATGGATGGAATATCTAAAATTGATCTTTGTAGAGATTTTAGACAAAGAAAACGGTTATTCTACTTGTAGAAAATGACGGTTGTTGTTGAAAAGAAGTTAAAAGTAGTGTAGCTTAATATGGCTAACTGAGCGAGCTAAAAGAGGCTAACCTGTTAGCTACTGCTAGCCACAGCGCTACCCAGCTCTCCTCCTTTATATCATGGTCTAACAGTTACTTTGTTCACCAGTAACATATTTTTTCAGTTTCTTTATCGATCAGGTAAAACTTAATTTGTCATTAGACACGCTAGAGCTGCGTTCACACCAAACGCAGCAGGAGCAGCAAAAACGCGTCTGCTGCTTCCTTTTTGCTGCTTGTACCAGTTTAGCTCTACTACTGGAGCAGCAAAGCTGCTCCAGCTGCGCTGTACAAAAAGTGGATCTGACGCACGTTGGGCGGGGCTACCCTCTCCTTTATTTGCCTTGCAGCTATATTTGCTGTGTTCAGTGGGAATAAGAAAGTTTTAATGTTTTTAAGTGGGAAAATCCACCTTAATAAAAACTTAATCACTGCAGTCAGTTCATCCAGATTACCATCCTGCCTTCCAATATTATTTCTGTGGGAGCTGCTCAGACCCCCACATAACGGCGGTGCGCTGTCAGTAGCAATCCCATTCAACAGCAGCCTTTGGCCCGGTTGCCTCCTCGCGGTTTGCCGTGGCGGCTGGAAGGAGGTTTTCATGTACGTAATCCAAACTGCAGGCACCAGGATAATAAAAGTGAACTTGTTTTCTCAGCAGGTTTCAACATTTTAAGTTAACTTAGGCGTTAATAAA
>NW_015151422.1:24154-27608 GCF_000732505.1 Cyprinodon variegatus
TAGGAGCTATAGAAATAAAGTGAATTAAACTGTATTGTTACCAGCAGCTTGGAGCTATAGAAATAAACTGAATAGAATTGAATTTATTACATGAAAATTGAAGGGGATATCAAGCTGGCAGCTTGGATAAGACCGGTTTGGCAAATTTTGAAGATTTGAGGGAAGTTTCCGTGGGGGAAACAGCCCGTACAATTTGTCCTTTTTTAGTAAAGGCCATATGGCTGTCTAGCTAAAAGCCTGCCTGGAAAGCTTGCTTGTCCAGAGACCTTTGTTGCAGGACTTTACTGTAATCTTCTGTGAAGAAGTGATCAATTGTACTGACATGCATCAATCAGCGGGCTAGCTGCACCTCTCTCTTCTCTTCTGTGTGGTTGCAAACCCACTTTCAGCAAATTACCACCACCTAAAGGTCTGGAGGGATACATTTAGCTACTTTTTACATGTAATATGAAAGTTGATTGCTTTTGAGATTTGAAAACTGCCTTTTGTTAAATTCCAATAATATTGCATATGCAATGAATTACCCAGCCCTAGACAGAACCATGGGAGGAGGATGAAGATGAAGGAGATCATCTTGGACTTCAGGAAGAACTGGCCCAACCATGAGAGGCGGTCAGCAGCATCAAATTCCTTGGGGTGCACATCACAGACACCCTCACCTGGACTGGAAACACCACCTCACTGGTCAAACAGGCCCAGAAGCGCTTGGACTTCCTGCGGAGGATGAGGAGAGCCCACCTGCCCCCCCATCCTCCCCACCTTCTACAGAAGCACCATAGAGAGCGTTCTGAGCAGCTGTCTCACTGTGTGGTGTGGAGGCTGCAGCGCCTCAGACTGGAAGAAGCTGAGAACAGCAGAGACGATCATGGGGGCTCCTCTTCCCTCCATTAAAGACATTTCATCCCAGCGCTGCGTGTCCCGAGCCCGTGACATCATCAATGACCCCTCACCCCCCCGACCATGCACTGTTCTCCCTGCTGCCCTCTGGGAAGAGGCTTCACAGCATTCAATGCAGGACCAGCAGGTTCAGAAACAGCTTCTTTCCCACCGCCATCAGACTGATGAATGCTGTGTAAAAGGGGTTATTTATAAAAAAAAAAAATGAAAGTTTAGAACTGTAAATATACAGTTGTATATTTATATTACTATTTTTTTTTTATGTATTAATGTTCTTCAAGGCTGCACTTTAAAGAATGAAATTGTCTCGAGCTCTTTTAAATGCAATGTCTTTTTGGATACACTCGTGTATACAAAATAAATCTGTCTAAGGTTTGAGGGTGGATCTAACTGCCTCTCCGTCTCTGACAGGTGCAGGAGAACCAGAGGCTGCAGGCTCTCCTGGAGAAACACGCCATCCGATCCTGACTGAGCTCCAGGAGGAACCTCCTGTCATCCCGGCTCCGAGGCGGTGGATCGCTGTCGTTTTTCAGTAGAACATCTGCAGGACTTTGGCCTGAAATGTCGGCCATGTTAAGTTTAAGAACGTGGCCTGTAAATATGATCTTCTTATGAATGGATTGAACTTTCTTTAAATTCTAAAATAAAAACATTCTACATTTAAGAAAATAAAGAGCTTTATTTCTGAAAATCTATAAACATTTATCTACAGGATTTACATGATAAACCGTGTTTGTTCTGATTGGTCGGCTCAGACGAAAGGGAAGAAGAAGTCGAAGGGGAGCTTAGCATCGATGGTGGGCGTGGCCCGGTACCCAGGGAGGGCGGCAGCAGACACGGGGATGAAGGCCACAGAGCTTCTGATTGGTAGTATGCTGCTGCCAGCAGGAGGCGGGGCCTGTGGAGGAGGACAAACTGGTTCTAACTGGGCTCTGTGGGACGGAACCTTTTAGACTGGAGACATGTGTTCTGGTCTGAGATCAGAGCGTAAACGGGTAGTGAGACTTACCAAACTGCTGCGGTTGGTCTCTATGACCTCCCTGATGGTCACTATCTGAGCCTGGGGGTTCTGCAGGGACCCATATTTGGTCCATTCTATCTCCAGGTGGAGTGAAACTGGGATGGAGCAGCTTCCTTCCTCCTGAAAGGGACAGAAGACATTTAAATGTCTCTAACAGTCCCACACGTGGATCATCCAGCCCAGGAGCTCACCGTGGGGCTGATGGTGGTTCTAATGGGAACCCAGTCCAGCACATTCTCTAACGGGGAGTTTCCAAAGGAGGCCACAAACCGCGGAGGGGCCGGTCCCCTCAGGACATCCAGGAGCTGCTGGGAAACCAGGGAGCAGTTGGTCACGTCCTCCAGCCTGCAGGGACATGAGGTCAGGAGGTCAGAGGTCAGCCTAGCGGGAGCGGCTGTGAGCGCGCCCTACCTTAGCGTGCAGCCCGACACAAAGTCCAGCCCGAAGCGGACGGGAGCGCGTTGGTGGGGGCCCCGCAGACAGTCCTGGTCCCCCTGGGTGAGCAGCACAGACAGAGCGTCGCTCAGCTCCACGCTCCTGCTGATGCCGGTGCAGAGGACGGTTAAGGATAGGGCCGCATTCTCATCGGTTCATCTGTTGATTAATCCATTAATAATCGAATATCCAAAAGTTCCTTAAAGAAGAGTTTTTACAAGTTTAAACCAGGCGAAACTAAAGAGTTTCCCTTTGAGGAGATATGCATAGAGTAGAATGACAGAAGAAAAAGTCTTTTTCACCTTAAATGCAAAATGTTTAAATAAAAAAAATTAAAAATGTTGGTATAATTTCTGCTCTAAGTGAGTCACTCTGTCAGCTTAAGTCATGTTTTATAGTCTCTATACTCCAATGAATGATTAATCAATTAGTTTTTGATTATTATATTAATGGATTAATTGTTTCAGCTCTAGTTAAGGAGGAACCCTGGAGTTCATCTCCTCAGCATGTTTTCCATAGAGAAAGGATATTCTGCTACTCGGTCTCCTGACATGAGAGCTGATCCCACCAGGTATCCCGGGTTCCCGCTGTGATGGACGCCGCGCTCCCCTCCAGCCTGCACACACAGAACGGCAGCTTCAGCGCAGGCGGTCCACCAGACAACCAGAACATTCAAATGTCGCCCTGAAAGCCGACCTGGACCAAGACACCCTCCCCGGTTCTGTAGAGGAAGACGTGACACCCTGGAAATGATTACCTGGATGAACTGGACCTGGAACTCCTGCTGCAGCGAGGCCTCCGCCGTGCTCATGAATCCAAGCACCAGAGAAACACTGGCCTGCTCCACCTCACCGCTCCGGTTATACTGGATCACAAAGACGACCTGAGAAGACGACAGGGATCGTTTCTGTACTCGGGTCCCTCAGGGTGACACCATAGGAACTGCTCTCCAGCCGCTACAGAGAGGGGCCTAGTCAAAGTTCAGACTTGGAATCCCTGATTAGACTTTGTAGTTTTGATCTGGACCTTTGAGAAGGTTCTGATCGGCCGGTGTAGGTACCAGATTGACTTGGGCTGCCAGATTGACTAGGGGGCCTGCGC
>NW_015151422.1:28161-31344 GCF_000732505.1 Cyprinodon variegatus
GCGCAGGCCCCCTAGTCAATCTGGCAGCCCAAGTCAATCTGGTACCTACACCGGTCACAGTTTGACCTCCTCTGAGGTTCTGTCCACTAACTGATCCAACCAGGCTGGCGGGGCCAAACATGTCCGGTCTGAAGAACTCAGGGGCCACAACCTGTTGATGCTTCATCATTTGTTCCAGTCTTACCTGTTCAACAGCGAAGCAATGATATTTCTACAGAAAAGGAGCCGGAGGTCATCGTACCTTCAGCACCACGTTGGCACAGAGGGAGGGGCTAACGGCTTCAGGAAGTAGGGCCCCCCCACCGCTGATGGTCAGCTGGGTCTGAGCCCCCTCTGCCGACTGCAGGACGACTGACTCCACATCCACAGGAACCACCTGGAGCGACACAGAAGTCCAACATGTCCGCCTGACTCTGAGGCCCCGCCTCCTTCACGTCACACACGTTTATCACCAAATTCAACTTCAGATAAAGGCTTCAGACATTGCTTCTGTCTGATTAGACCCTAAACTCTAACATCCTGCAGCAGCTGCTGTTTTAGAGCTAGCAGATGTTCTCCTGGTCTTACAGGTCAGAACCATCAGTTCAAAGGGAAAGAATCCACAACATGATATAAAATCAATATCAGTAAACACACTGCAGCGTTCTGCTGTCTGAATAAAAGCTAAAAGAGTAGAAAAGATTTAGAACGTTACTCACCGCTGCAGCGGCGTCCTTCCCCTGTAAAACAAACATGTAGTTTATCATCCAACGCCTCTGATTGATTGGTGGAGACATTCAGAGGTTCACGCTGCTACTTCCAACAGGCAAAACATTATGACCACAATGGCTGAGGAACGGATAGTTAGAAGAAATGGGGGTGGTTAATGACCTGTGCAGACCTGGGGCTCTGCACAGGTCAGTAACCTCTGACCTGTGCAGAGCAGGAAGCTCCTCAGAGCTGCAGTTCTGATATCCAGCATCAGGATTCCTCTGAGCTCTGCGACCCAAACGTCACACCGTAGACAGCAGAGGAAGTGAAGCCGCTTCATGTGAAGCCATCAGAGACAGAAATCGACCTCGAGGCAGAAGGAAGTTTCACAAAGCAGAACTTGTGAAACTTCTTCTGCTGTGACCACAACTACTGCATGAGTTTGAACCCAGAGGACGGCAAGTTCAGAAAGTCTGAGGAAGGACTCACAGCAAGCAGCTGGATGGATGAGTAGGTGTCCATCCTGAGGGCCTCCTGTGAGCCACAGGCAGTACCTGGGGTCAACCGCTGGGAACATCGGCTGCTTCGGTCCTGCAGGAACCCTGAGGACAGAACCAGACAGGCCTTTTCTCATCATCCATGCAGATAAATGGAAACCAGCAGAACTTCCTCTGACCAGATTTTCCCCTGAGCTCTGCTCTGTGGAACAGTTCAGACTTCTAGCAGCAGGTACATTTGAGGCTCCTGCTAACGTTGCCATCCATCCAACCATCCATCTTCTTCAGCTTATCCGGGGTCGGGTCGGGTCGTGGGGGTAGCAGCTTCAGTAGGGAGCCCCAGACGTCCCTCTCCCCAGCCACTTGGTCCAGCTCCTCCGGGGGAATCCCAAGGCGCTCCCAGGCCAGCAAAGAAACATAGTCCCTCCAGTGTGTCCTGGGTCTCCCCCTCGGCCTCCTCCTGGTGGGACGTGCCTGGAACACCTCACCAGGGAGACGTCCAGGAGGCATCCTAATCAGATGCCCGCGCCACCTCAACTGGCTCCTCTCCATGTGGAGGAGCAGCGGCTCTACTCTGAGTCCTCCCCTAATGACTGAGCTCCTCATCCTTTCTCTAAGGGAGAGCCCAGACACACTACGGAGAAAACTCATTTCAGCCGCTTGTATTTGGGATCTCATTTTTTCGGTCATGACCCAGAGTTCATGACCATAGATGAGAATAAAATGTAAATCAACCAGTAAATTAAGAGCTTTGCCTTTTGGCTCAGCTCTCAGACCGGTACAGTACACACTTCACAGCAGACGCTGCACCAGTCGGCCTGTCGATCATTTGTCAACAAGACCCCAAGTTACTTAAACTCATCCACTAGGGGCAGCACATCCTCTACTAGGGGCAGCACATCCTCTACTAGGGGCAGCACATCATCTACTAGGGGCAGCACTTGGTCTCTGATTTGGAGGCACTGATCTTTATCCCGGCCGCTTCACACTCGGCTGCGAACCGCTCCAGTGAGAGCTGTAGATCACGCCCTCATGAAGCCAACAGAACCACATCATCTGAGAATAACAGAGAGGCAATCCTAAGGCCACCAAGGCAGATCCCCTCAACACCTTGGCTTTGCCTAGAAATTCTGTCCATAAAAGTTATGAACAGAATCTGTGACAGAGAGCAACCTTGGCGGAGTCCAACCCTCACCGGAAACACGTCCGACTTACTGCCAGCAATGCGGACCAGACTCTGACACCGGTCATACAGAGACCTAACAGCCCCTATTAAAGGGCCGGTACTCCATACTCCCAGAGCACCCCCCACAGGACAGAGGCAGCTAACGTTGCTAATGTTGCCAAATGTTGCTAATGTTTGCGTCTGTGGTTTGCCTCTAGCTCTGCTGTCAGAGATGTGCCTCAGCAATGAGGAGATAACCTGAATGGTTTTATGGAGGCTAGATGAGGAGAAGAAGAGTTTAAAGGTTTATTCCTCTGTCATCTGGGGGATGTGTGACATAAAAAGGCAGTGAAGCACGTTGATGTTTCTGGATGATAGAATATGGAGATGTTCAGCGGGTGAAGATTAACTCACACCTATCTCTGAAACAAACTAATACAGACTTCTTAAAAGTAGCTGTTTGCTTTCATCTAATCAGTACATGGGCAGAACATCCAGAACCTTGCAGAGCTTCAGAGTAGAAACACTCTGCTCTATGGGCTGTAGGTGGGTTTGCTGTTACCTGCAGGACTCTTCACACAGTCAGCAGTGAGACCAGGAGCTGGAAGGTAGAACATCCCTCTGAGTCCGTTTGGTTTTGCTGTAGCCAAAACATCCCCGAACTGAAAAGAAAGCATCAGTACATCAACCAGTCCTCCACAGACTCTCAGGTAAATCATGAAGGAGCCACTATATGAGCTTTGTGCCCCCACACTAACGGTCACACCTCATCTGAAGGTCAGGAGATCTAGAACCCAAACGGATTGTTGTGTCCAGAGGTCTATCAACTTT
>NW_015151422.1:32612-33666 GCF_000732505.1 Cyprinodon variegatus
AGAAACACCTGAAATATGCAGGACAGAACGTAGGAAAACCATCCCATAATGAGTTAGATATGGGAGAATTATCCTGCCATAATGCAAGAGCACATCATTTCAATTTGAGAAAAGAATTTAATCTTCTTGCACTCAAAACTTATAATGCTCACACTCAAAACATGCGCTCTCTCTCAAATATTTTCTCTTCTCTCACAAATCTTTGTTTCTTCTCTCAGATTTAATGCTTCTTGCACAGATATTTTCTCCTCTCGCTTGCCTCCTTCTCTTCGCGCACAAACCGCGCTCTGCTCGGGTCTCAGATACGCTCGCAAACCGTAGGCTCTGCTTGCGGATTTATTTTGCTCTCTCTCAGATTGGATCGGATCGTCGCCTAGCAACCTTTCCAGCCAATAGAACGACAGCCTCAGAAAGGGTGCGCTTGTCTAACTCTACTGAGTTACCTTACTCAGTAGTTACCTTACCGACAATAAAATAGCTTTTTAATTTAAAAGGTATCCATTTTCAGACGTGACGTGATTTGAACAGAAAACTCAGAGTTGCTCGTCAGAAAAAAAAAAAAAAGTTTGCTAGTCAGGACAGACGCTAATTCTGCCTCCAGCAAGAAATTAAGTGACTTTTCATTGGTGATTCTTGAATCGCGCCTTTATTATTTCACAATTTATTGTCTGTAAGGTTTATCACAGGCACACTCAGTAGAGCTAGACATGCACACCCTTTCCGAGGCTGTCACGCTGGAAAGGTTGCTAGGCGACGATCCGATCCAATCTGAGAGAGAGCAAAATAAATCCGCAAGCAGAGCCTACGGTTTGCGAGCGTATCTGAGACCCGAGCAGAGCGCGGTTTGTGCGCGAAGAGAAGGAGGCAAGCGAGAGGAGAAAATATCTGTGCAAGAAGCATTAAATCTGAGAGAAGAAACAAAGATTTGAGAGAGAAGAGAAAATATTTGAGAGAGACCATGTTTTCAGTGTGAGCATTATAGGTTTTGAGTGCAAGAAGATGAAATTCCCAAAGTGTTGCTGTAGATTGGGTTGGTCTACAAGCAATGGTTGGT
>NW_015151422.1:36903-38038 GCF_000732505.1 Cyprinodon variegatus
TCAGTTTCCCTAAGTCAACTTTTTTAGCTCTGAGATATTCAGATCTTCTGATTCTACAAGAACTGCTGACTTCACTGAGTTCAGGGTAAGCGGCAGCACAATAAGCCCTGACTAATGGAATGCAGAAACCATGATCCACCAGGAGGAAAGCAGGAACTGTTCAATTCAATTAAATCCTATTTAGTTTATTTCTATAGAGCCAAATCACATCATGTCATTTCAGATCACTTTACAGAGACAATTCAACCAGATCATACAGTCAGATTTTCTATCTAAGGAAAACCAGAGGCAAAACATTCCTACTTAAATAAGGTAAAAAGTATTTGTACTTTGTTCCTTGACGCCTCTAGTTAAAGTTGAGGTCGTACATAATCTGATCTACTCGGTGGTGATCTACTGTAACAGTCTAACGTTGAATCTCTGTCAGTTTAAAAACATCCATTTAATAAGAAAAATTGAGTTTGCAAAAAATAGATTTTCAAAAATCTCTGGATGTAGATGTAAAAATCCTTCCAATCATATTGAGCTTTTGCTCTCCAACATGTTCGGACTCCTGAAGGACATCTTGTTTCCTCCTCTAAGCTCTAATGTGCTACAGAAGAGACTCCAGCTACGACCACAGCTGTTTCTTTTAGGAGTGAACTTGTCTCAGGATAACATCCTGTGTATGCGAGTTCCCTGGAAACCTATTCTCACTGATCCCACTCGCCTTTGTGAGTTTGTTTGTTTATTTGAAGTAAACAGATTTTTCACTGCTTTATTTACAAACCGATGTTTAATTACTATCTCAGACCCGTTGTGGTCATCGTGTCCCGATAAGGAATGAAAGCTTGGGTTTAGTGGTGGCTCAGATGGAGCTGATCTGATTCCCCAGGAGAGCCTGAGTCTGAGCAGCTCCTTACGGTTTTGTGACTGGATGCAGAAGACGCCACGGTTAGTCTCCTTCTGAACAGATGCCTGCAGCTGGGAGTAACCGTCCATGGTGGTCCTCAGGGAGTAGCGGGCCACCTCCTGGCTGCACAGCCAATGGCTGCCGCTATAAAAGATGACAGGCAGAAATGTCAGTTTGATGTCCTGTTAAAAACCCAGATATTAAACAAACCGCTGTGTTTTTAACTAAGGTCATTTAAGAACC
>NW_015151422.1:39629-41153 GCF_000732505.1 Cyprinodon variegatus
CATCTATAGCGGATGGATCCTGTAGTATAGTCTGTAGCGTAACATTAGTCTGGCTATCTGGGACTGACTGGAAGACATTGACTGAATTAGCCATTGACATTGTGTTTAATGTTAGAAAATAGAAAGAAGAGGAAATAGAAAGTAATTCACTGTGAAACATCAATGTAGTAATTATTTATTAAGTGGATGATGCTGTTTTGATTTGTTATGTTTGGTGTATTTCTCATTTGAAAAATAATGAGCTGAAATTAATTGCAGGTTATATTGATGAAAGAAAAACAACTCAAACATTTTTAAAGGCTAATGCACAGACACAGTATAAAGAATATGACATCATTCATGCATAATCTGCAAATAGGAAAATAACATTAGCATTAACAAACATGTAGGCCTACTGGTAATTCAGTCTGGATGTAAAGTTTTTAAATTATATGTACTATGTAATTACCATAACAATGTAATCAATCCATGTATATCACATGAACATCATCGATTTAGCATTTCGGTCTATCTGCATTGTTATCCTCCATTAACACATTCATTTAATTGTGATGGATTTGTATAATCTGTTATATTAGCCTACATGTTTATAGACTTCATTGACGTCATAATAACTATGCAATGTGATGGGCTTATTTATTTATTCTAAGTTAAAGTTAATTTACTGATGCTATGAATGAAAGTGATGAATTTATCTTTATTTTAAAAGTCTAAGTCTCTCTGAAAATGAGAACATCATGGTTGTTTGATGCTGCAGCAGCGCAGGTTGTTTATATTCTGACTGGTCTAACTAGGGAGTACCAATATGGCGGCCGGTGGCTTCACTCCAGCCCCGTACTGTACTTCCAACGGGTATCAGCAATCCAGGGAATAAACAGAGCTCAGAGCCGCAGAGGGACAGCTTACCGCCGGCCTGCGCAGAGGGGAGGTGACCGGAGAGAGGCAGCGGGTCCGCGGCTACAGCGGGCTGCTCTGCGGGGCCGTAGGAGCTCTCAGTCGGGCTGGTTTCCGGCTCTGTTGTTGGATAAATGTCCGTTAAAGTGGACGTAGAGTTCAGCTCTGAGCTGTTATCGGCGCCCATCGACATGTTTTCAGAGGAGCTACTTGAAAAAATAGAAATAAATAAACAGAAAACGAACACATTAGAACAAACCGAGGCAGCCATCTTTGTTTGATCGTTGCTATGGCTTTTCTTCTTCTTGTATATTGTTCTACCGATGGGTTGATTGTTAGCGCCACCGCTGGCTGATAAGCGGAACTGCAGTTTGATATGTCAATGGTAAAGCAAAATAAATATTAAATAGCAATAAATGGAGGCTTAAAATTGACTAAATAAAATAAATACTTAAATCATAAAATAAAATATTTCACAGAAACTACGACAATAGACAATTAAATGCACAACTGAATCAAGAAACAGACTTTCTTTTTCCTTTTAGGACAATTTATTAGAATAGAATAGAATAGAATAGAATAGAATAGAATAGAATAGAATAGAATAGAATAGAATAGAATAGAATAGAA
>NW_015151422.1:43253-44456 GCF_000732505.1 Cyprinodon variegatus
ATAGAATAGAATAGAATAGAATAGAATAGAATAGAATAGAATAGAATAGAATAGAATAGAATAGAATAGAATAGAAAAGAAAAGAATGCTGAAGCTGTAGTAATACTTTAACTACTTTCTTAAGTACCAGCTGAGTCTAAAAGGAGGCACTGGGGATGCAAGAAGATGAGAGAGGAAGAAAAAATGAAAGTAAAATCTTCCATTAGTCATTACAGGCTATCTGAGATCTTTGGAAAACAAGTTAGAAGAGAGAAGGCTTAGCAAGGCCAGTAGGAATAGCAGTAAAGAAGCTTTATGTGTTTTACTGAATCATGGCTGCAGGATCATATCTTGGACTCAAGCCTCCCTCTGCCAGGCTTTCTGGAGTAAGATCTCCTCTTGGGAAATTAGAGTACATTCTTTTTTTCTATGCTCAGAGTACAAGCCTCTTTATAGGAGGGGGAATGATGTCCTAGTGATGAGAGCAGTGCACTTGTGCTCTGAGAGGGTTGCAAGTACCCGGTTCGATGCTGCTGCCCGGGTGCCCCACGATTGCACCCCACTGTTTCCCAAGGAGATGGATTAAACGCAGAGAGAGAATTTCCCCATTGTGGGACAATAAAGGGATTTACATATTTTACATAAGAGTGTGTATTCTTTATTTGACCAGTTTTCTACCATGTCATAATACTGGTTAAACAACCCTGGGATACAACAGATACCTTTATTCCTTCTTCCAATCCCTTTAAATAAGCAAAAAAAAGTACAGCTTTAGCAATAAAAATAAATCAAAGTAAGATTATATTACAGCTGTATTGTTAAAAAAAAGTCTTCTTAAAACGTGGTCCTCCTGTCTGAGGCTTATGGTGATGCTTCCTTTAGGAAGTGCCTAAAATAAGTTGATTATGTCCACTAGATGGCCACACAGGACAGCTAATAAAGGCGCCTTTTTCTGAAGCTTAGTCCTTCCTTCATGGAGGTAAAACATGATGCTATAAAGTATAGCACCATGGCAATGAAAGGGAGTAACTGACAAATACAGCAGTGCTTTTCCCCAGCATGGATAACAGATAAAAAAAAACACATTTTATTTCATTCTAAGTCTGTTTTGTTTTTCACAAATGGGCATTAGTATCTTCCTTTCAGCCAGACTGAAACTCTTCAAAAAGTTAATTATGGTGGAAGTGATCGCACACTTGTTTGGCAACTACTTTCTCAAGAATT
>NW_015151422.1:45192-56298 GCF_000732505.1 Cyprinodon variegatus
GCCTACAGTTGGGTATACTTCTACAAGAATTACAAAGCAGGCAGTTTCTCTATTGAAAATGAGCCAGAACCACAGGTGTAAATGCAGCGTTTCAGGCTACATGGAGAAAGGGGAACATTTTCAGTGTTCCCAAGGATCCGAAGATATGACAGGCATGGATTATTTTGTTTATCAGAAGATCCCTGCAAAGTTTGATGCTCAGCTGTTCATTTGCTCTAAACATTTTACCGAAGATGGTTTTCAAAATCTTGGACGGTTCAAAGCAGGATTTGCAAAACTTCTTTTACTGAAAGGAGGGGCTGTTCCGACAGCTGGGCTGTGAATGGTCTGGACCTCAGCAGAGAACCATGAGCCGCCCATCCTCAGCCGGAGGAGGGGTGCTGGGGGCCGGTAAGGCAGGCGGGGGGAAACATGGGGCTGCCAGTGTCCAGGCTACTGTCACCGGGTCGGATCCGATTTCTCCGTCCCCCGCTGGCTCCCTGCCCCCATCTGCCGGGGTTCCTGGACCGGACCCGGAGCTGACGGCTCGGTTCGAGTGCCCAGTGTGTTTCGACTACGTGCTGCACTGTAGTCGACCAATATTCTGGACGATTTTGAAATCCCCCCCCAGACATTTTTTTTTGTTCTGAAAAGTAGGACATGTCGGTGAAAAAGAGGCCGTCTCGTCACCCTACCATGTCAACAATTTGATGTTTCAGTGAGTGAGTGCTTGTTGCTATGATGCATCTTTGCTCAGCAGCTTCGCTCGTTGTAAACCAACCAATCAGAGCACAGCTCATCTAAATATTCATGATCATACCATAAAAGGAAGAAAACCTGTCGTTTCATTCTAGGGCTTTTAACCAGGCTGCATTAGAGCTCATAGAACAGCAAATATGCCATTATCAGCCCAACCAATGTTACACACCCTATTCAGAGACCTTAAGGACCAGATACCTTATAGAATCATCCTATCCCCACTTTAAATAGACATTCTCCTTATCTGCTGCATTAGCTCTGAACGCAGCTCAACCTTGTATTTTTAGGTCCAACAGGTTCTCTAAGTGTGCATAAGTCCAGTGGATCATGTCCCGGTGCTACAGAGCAGCACCTCTGCACCTCTAATCCTCTCATCCTGCTCATCTCTGTTTCTGTGGCTCCATCTATCTGCTGCCTAATCTCTCCATCTCTCATCAGGTCATTGTCTCTGCTGTCCCCTCCACACCCCCCCACCACATATCTGTGTCCTTCACACCGTAAACACACAGCCCCTCTGCTAGCTCAGTGTCAGCCTCTTTGGGTCAGACAACACGTCTTACTAAGGCCTTTCTATAAAAACAGAACACATGTGATATTAGTAGCAGAACACAGAGCTAGAACAGGTAGAATATTGATGCTATCTGGACACCTTTCTCTGCCCTCCTGCATCTCTCCGTCTTTCATCTCCGACTTGATAACATCATGTTATCTTCTCTTGAAATGAACACAGCAGTCACATGCCCTTCCCTGCCACACACCTGCCTCCTTGTCTGCAAAGGTCACAGCAGGGGCTCCTGATCAGGCTGAAATCATGGGCCTCATCATATGGAGCTCCAAGCTCCAACTGCTCCAAATATGGAAAAATAAATAAAAATCACAAAACCTTGAAAAAGTGAGTGTGTCGGACCCATCGGATGAAACAGGTTGGGTTGGACTCCAGGCCTGTTGAGTGAAGGCAGATAATCTGAGGGACCATCAATGGTTTAAGAGGAGAACAACAGGAGCCGCTCCCTTCATGGTGACACCAGAACTCACAGGCGGGCCGAGCAGAACTTTGGTTCCTCTTCTGCCGATGACCTAGTTTGGATCCGGATGTCAACACAGCACAGGTAGGGAGAAGTACTGAGTGACTGTTGGGTCATCATCTGATTCAGATGGTTGGGTTCAGATTCTGGCATTTTAAAGACCAAAATAAAAAGCATACAGATGACATCATTACATGTTATTACAAGATTTCAACATTTACCACAGTCTTCTTGGGCTTAAATATTATGTCAGAATTATCAAAGCAGACGTTCTGTTTTTATATGCTGAATATTTTCCAGCTCTCTGTCGCTCCAGCTTCATCTGTACTCGAGTACTCAAACTCGGTAGTTTCCTACCTGAATAAATGGATCAAATGAGCCTGCTCTCCAAGATCGACTAGCTTTATTAACAAGTTTAACATCTGGGAAAAGAGACACCTCTTCAAGAGAGATGAATATCACCTGAATAGATCAGGTGCAAAACTTTTGGCTTCCAACATTTTGTTTGATGTGAAACATCCAGATAAATAGTCTCCCTGATGATAAACGCCACCCTACGGAGGCCTATTCCCGTCCTGAGAACAGGCCTCAGCAGGAATGTAGAAATAATAAAGACAGTCAAAATGGTAGATGGCGTGATGGGGAATTAAGGTCAAATCCGTCATTGCTTTGAAGCACAGTGACCACTAAGCCCTCAACAGAATCATCTCCCGTCCAACTAGCGCTCCACAGCACCATCTCCTGTATCCAGCCCAACACTGCAGCGGAATCTGTCCCGTCAACATAAAAAAACTCAGCCCCCACATCCCCCAAAAAATCTCCTACTCTTCTAAGCCAAACACTGCCTGAAAACCATAAATCTCCCCCACAGTTGGCTCTGTCTCCTCCACATGCAAATAAACTGGGCAGTGTTGGCAATCAGGACCTTTGAATCACTTTCTTGTGATTCACTTTAAGTTCCATCTGTAACTTTATCAGCTTTGGGATGTTGGGGCTTTGTGAGGAAGGTTGCTTTTCATTTTTTTCTGCTAGATTAAGTTGCAGCACAGTGCCTTCCAGAATCTAATGAGGTGCACCGCAGCTGGGTCGACTCATCAGGGAGGAGCATTTAAGGAGCCAGTCCCTTAGCATCTGATTGTTGACCAAACATGGTGAACTTCAAGCCACAAAACCTGCTTTGATTCTAACCTCAGAGTCTCTTGTTTCCCTCTTGCCTTGTCTTTGACTCAGGTTTTCTTAGCCTCAGCGCAGTGGGCCAGCCAGGTGATTTCCTTGAAATACTGTTATGGTTTTCCCCTTTTGAACCTTGACTTTTGAGTTTTTAGTGATCTATACTATGTCATTGTGTTTAGCTGATCTTTGGTTTATTTTTTTATTCTGTGTTATATTTAAGCTGTGTTGCACTTTTTGAGTTACTCTCCATTGCTCCTTTGTGCCTGTCTCCTTTCACCCAGCTCCCTTCTAGTTACTTCTATCCACACCTGCTCCATATCAGCTCATTAGCCCATTCTCTGTGCTGTCTCCCATATATACACCACCTCTGCTGTTTCTCATTGCTGGTTTCTTGTTGTTACTTTGTTACTGGGTCTATCAAGCCAGTTCCCAACACTACTACTCCAGCAGTTAGAGCTCCTTGTCTCAAGGAGTCCCACTCATGGGATTTATTTTTTATGGGGAGAGTTAATTATTTTCCTCCATCAGCTCCCTGCTAGCCAGTCCCCCCCTGAACCAGAGCACTTTAGCAGACCAGTCCCCGAGCCAAAGTACTTTACCGGGCCAGTTCCCGAGCCAGGGCACTTCAGTGGGCCAGAACCAGAGCCCTTTAGCGGGCCAGAACCAGAGCCCTTTAGCGGGCCAGTCCCCGAGCCAAAGTACTTTACCGGGCCAGTTCCCGAGCCAGAGCACTTTAGCAGACCAGTTCCCGAGCCAGAGCCCTTTAGCGGGCCAGTTCCCGAGCCAGAGCACTTTAGCGGGCCAGTTCCCGAGCCAGAGCACTTTAGCGGGCCAGTTCCCGAGCCAGAGCCCTTTAGCGGGCCAGTTCCCGAGCCAAAGTACTTTAGCTGGCCAGTCCCCGAGCCAGAGCACTTTAGTGGGCCAGTCCCCGAGCCAGAGCACTTTAGTGGACCAGTCCCCGAGCCAGAGCACTTTAGCGGGCCAGTTCCCGAGCCCGAGCACTTTAGCAGACCAGTCCCCGAGCCCGAGCACTTTAGCAGACCAGTCCCCGAGCCAGAGCACTTTAGTGGGCCAGCCCCCTCTCAAGAGACCCCTGAGCACGCTGTGTGCTGTCCAGAGTCCCCTAGGCATGCGCTGTGCCGTTTAGAGACTCCTGAGCCCCATGATGGATCATGCTGTAAAACAGAGCTCTGTGAGAGTTTCTCTCCAAGTCCCCCCCAGTGGTCACTACTTTCCTCCAAGGCCCCTCAGTGGGCGCTACTCACCTTTAAGGCCCCTCAGGGGGCTCTCCTCACCTCCTAGGCACATCAGTGGGTGCTCCTCGCCTCCTGGGACCGTCCAGAGACAACCATTACCATTTGTAGTGCCACATGGTGAATCTGCAGTGCTGCCTCTTTGTGGGTCTCAAGCTGCGCCGCCTCTCCGTAGGCTCCGGTTCCACAGTTCCTGCTGCTGAGACACAGGCAGGAACTTTGGGTCCTCCTTGCAGAGGTCCTCCTCCATACCGCCCAGATCTTCCTCTGCCTGTATGCTCCAGAATCATTTCCTTTGTTACATAATAAAGAGGATTACTTTTTATCCTGACATTACAACTGTCTCAACTAAACTTACTGCTTTGAAAACATTATTCTTTGTATTTTATTATGTTGCACCATGGGTAGGAAAACTATGTTTCAGTTGCCTTAACAAACAACAAATGTTTCCTTTATGTTTTGGTTTTTAAAAGAAGTTTAACTCTCTTTATAAAAGATGCTTTTGATAGTTCATTGACAATGTGAAAAGTACTTTTTGTTAATTAAAATCTAGTCTTTTGCAAGCCGGCAGAAAAGATCTGCTGAATTACAAATATGTCTTTTATTTTTTTATATGCGGTTTGATGAGAGCTCAAATCTTTCTATCAATGAATATATATCTACTGGAAAGCCTGACAGCTTCATAAACACCAATCATCTAACTGTGTCTCCAGAATCAGAGGTGAGTGGACCACATCTTCTTGACCATCTACACATAATCAGCTCCAAGTCCTCCTCTGTCGTCAACATGCATGGTGCGTACAAATCTTTGCCTTATCCATCACAACAAGGACCTTGGCATTACTAGATTCCCTCTCAGTTATTACAGGTTATTACTACAGATGAAAATATGAAAGTCCCAGCTCTGATTTATCCCGAGCAGTTGTGTGTGCACAGCTCAGCTCATTCCAGTCACAAAAGGCAGAAAGGTGATTTACTCTGGCCACTGTTTAATCGAGCTAGCCATGGCCAAATTTAAACCAGACCAGATTAATCAACTTAACATTCAATACTCTCCATTCAGCTGCGGCACAGAGCGCACAAACACCTTCTCAATATGAATTTTCCGGGAGATTTCTTTATTGATCGACAGGCAGATGATTTGTGAGATACATTGAGCCCAGATCAATGGGCGGCCGTTCGATAGCTCACAGGAAGAAATTAAGTGTGGTGAAGTGAAGGCCAGAGAGTCAAGTTTGCGTTCAGTCTGGGATGACACGAGTCAGCATGGGGATGTACACGCTGTGTCCAGCAGGCTCACAGAATTGCACCGTCAACCTTTCGGTAATGTTTCCTTAAAGCGCTAGGGTTACAGGAAGCCAATGGGCTTTATTAAGCTAGAGAGGCAGACAAGAGGGTGGCCAGTGACTTTTACAGCAATCAGGCTCAAGTTTCCCTCCAACAACCCCCCCTCCCCCTCTCACACATACTTCTATTATAGTGGAGTTCCAGATTACTGCTCTGCCAAGACCTCTGTCTGTGCCTCTCTGCGTGTGTGTACAGTATCTACCCATGTGTGTCTGGGCTGGTGTGCAGCTTCTACCCAAACGGCTCTGAGTGGAGAGCAGCGAGGTTGGAGAACTGTCAAAGCCAAGCAGATGATGGATGGCATTAGTTTAGTCTGTCATTACAGACCAGTGTTTTATGTTGGGGTCAACCCTAATGGGAGGAGAGGAAGGGAGGGGAGGGAGGGAGACATTGAACTCTAACTACTAGCCCACCTGCTAGTGGCCCTCTGAGACTGGAGAGCTGATTATGTCTCTGAATCCAAATACACAATATCCTCTAAGGACGTCCATCCTCCAGCGCTAAGCATTGTGGGGAACAGAATGTGAATAAAACGACCAGACTGAGAGATGCACCATATCTCTATATACAGGCACGAACAGGGATCAAGTGATGCAAAGCAGATAGCAATGCAAACCACGCTGCAGGGTGAATGGAATAAAAAGGAATCTGTGGTGGAAGAACTGAGAACTTCACTGGAGTTGAACTTGTTAAGGAAAGCTCTGGGTGGAGATTACTGAGAACAAACTCTTTCAATAGCACTTAATAATGTTTATGTATTAAATAACCAGGTGACATGATAACAGATTCTGACAGAAATTATAATCTTACTCAGATCAGAGAAGTTGCTTAGAGTTACAGAAGGCAGCTGCTCACCAAACAAGCTCACTTCTCCATGAAGTGGCCCCGAATCACAGTTAGAGAAACATTTTACACAACTCCAGTCTGCTGCATCATCACATTATTACATCATAGATGATTGCAGATGTTCCCAAAAATGTTAAAAAACAATCCACTGGACTTTGTTTCCAAGTTTGAAGACTTGTTTTTGTTTAGAAAACATGCAAATTGGACCGGACCCGATTGTTTTTTAACTTTTTTGGAATGACTCTGACCTGGATGACTGAAAATCTTCACCAGCTCGTTTACAGATGAGGAGACATCCATGGCTCCAGCCTTATTAAAATATCACACTTTGTTCTTAGATGAAGGACGCATTCTAAAAAAAAAAACTTTTTATCCTGACAGAGGATCTGTCCTCATTAGATAAACTACTGGGGGAAACATTAGTTCTGACACACAGCAGGCAGCTATTATGAGGGTTTAACAGACTCACACATCATCAATGATCATTATCCTAACAATCTTTTCTATCAATTTGCAGAGGTAAAGCTTTATTGAATAAAAAAGGAAGATACTGCATTAATGAGGGAGTGTTTGTCTAGTAGTTAAGCAGTGCGCTTGTGTTCTGAGAAGGTTGCAAGCAGCACTCTGGGTCCCTGAGCAAGACCCTTAACCCCACACTGCTCCTCGGGCACCACACAATGGCAGCCCACCGCTCCCCAAGGGGATGGGTTAATTTCTCCTTTGTGAGACCTATAAAGTTCTTTTTCTATTTTTCTTTCTGTTTTATAATGTTGACAGGACGAACTGAGGAATGGTCTTTTGATGTTTGTTGGTTATTTTCAAACAGGGCGCTTTAGTTTACTCCTACTGTGACCCTGCAGCCCAAGAACTCCTTACAGCAATATCCAGTAATATGATCAATAAAACCTACGGAACATAAAAATAACTGGTCAGAAGTCCTGGTCCATCATCACCGCCTGAGCCGAGGAGAAGAGGGTTCCTGTGGGGGAGTAAAATGGTCACTGTGGAGGACTGGAAGAAAGTCAGAGATCCATCATTAAAGTGTTCACTGGTTCATCTGCAGCCATGCCTGGAGAACAGCTGGAGCCCAGGTATTATCGCCTCCTCCATCTGCTACCTGTGGTTAATGTTTTCTGTTAAGAAAGAAAGGTTTCCTTTTAGTAAACTCAGTCCTGCTCAATATTTGCCATCGTTGTTTGGGCGGGATGTTTTCATGGGCCCTAACCCTGTATGAGTCAATCACTAGATCAAACATCAAAATCAAAGAGATGAAGGGAACTTTCTGAAAAAAACAAACAAATTTCAGTGATTACCGGCAATGAAAAGGAACTTTGGACAACTTTTTGTTGAGTAAAAGCTGCATCATCAACACCTTTGTTTATAGATGTTGGAGCTCAGCCTGTTTTCCAGTGTAGTCCTGTTTCTCTGACTGTGACTAACTGGATGTGCTCTCTTCATCCTCTGACATGGGAGCTGGCTCGGAGCTCGTCTGCCTGGCTGTGTGTTTCCTGGACAGGGCCGCCTGTGGAGCTGGTTGACAATTGCCTTTTGTATCTATGCTTCTTTTTCTATGTCTGCTTCTGTCTCCTTGAACCCCAGTGGGCCTCAGCAGATGGCCGCTCACACTGAGCCTGGTTCTGCTTGAGGCTTCTTCCTGTTAAAAGGGAGTTTTTCCTCTCCACTGTCGCTACAAGCATGCTTAGTGTGAGGGATTGCTGAAGAGTCAATGAGTCGATGCAATCAACTGGTTTTCCTTAGATAGAAAACTTTGAATCAATCTGACTGGATGATCTGGTGAACTGTAAAGTGCCTTGAGATTAGATGTTTTTTTTTTAATTGGCGCGATAGAAATAAACTGAATTGAATTAAATCCTCCTCTGAGCTCAGATAGTTTAAACCATACCCAACATCAGGGAAGTGTTTTTTAACAACCTACCTGGATCTGAATCCAACAGAAAATCCTGTCTATGTCAGGGTTTGGTTGTGGTTTAGGGGACCCAAATGCAGAGGCAGACAGGCTGAGGTGATTTCTTGTAGTTTAATTGGTGAAAACAGAAAACAAAGGCAGGAATCCAAAAATCCAACTTAAAATGTAAAACAAAACAGAACCATGGAGATATCAGGGGAAAATAATCAGCAACAGCGACGGGGAACCAGCGACGACAGAAGCAGCAACAACAGAAGAACCTGAGAACTAAAATAAATCTAAACACAAAGTAGGAAATAAACCAATAAAACACATGGATCAAAGTAAAGATGTGGGCACGGCCTAAATCTGATCAGCTGACGGCTTAAACTCAATTTCAACAGTCAGCTTTTTCTTCATGGTTCATTCATATCTAATTTATTTGAAACTGAAGACCCTGCGATGGACTGGCGATCTGTCCAGGATGGACCCCGCCTCTCGCCCGTAGCCAGCAGGAGGCACCAGCGGACACCGTGATTATCGGTTCACATGGACATCAGAAGCCAATAGGTCCAGAAGGGTGGATGGTTTACTGGTTCTGAAGCACAGGTCCTGTTGAGAACATCCCTCAGATCTCCATTGTCATGTAGAGGACAGAAAGGCAGGAAAGGAAACAAGGAAGGAAGGAAGGAAGAAAGTAGGAAGGAACGAGGAGAAAGAGCTTAAAGGACGACCTCTCTTTGGTCACTTTGGGTGATTGACCATGACTGACCCTGACTGTTACACACACAGGCCTGTCAGAGCGCTGATGGGGCGCTGTCCTCTCCACCAATCGGCTGCCTGCTACTCTGGGTAATAAACACACAGACTGATGGAGACAAACAGAGAGGGAGAGATTTGCTCTAGTTGCTTTAAATTACAACCTGAAGGCTGTAGGTGAGCAACCAGTCAGCTGTACACAACCAGCAGCCAATGAAGGCAGCACCCAGCAGCCTTGGCCCGGCTCTCCGGAGGACGGCTGCTTCCTGCTGACCCACCGACCTTGATTCTAAGTCAGCATGGCAAACTCAACCAAGCAGGAACAGGACCTAGCATGACGCCTCGGTGGGCTGCAAACCCAAAGCAGGTGGAGCAATTGGTTGTTTCCAGCAGCCACTCCTCAGGGCACTGCTGGAGCAAACACAAACCAGAACCAGAACTGGGACATGAACCAGGACCGGAGCCAGAGCCAGAGCCAGGACTGGAACCAGGACCGGAGCAGGAACAGACAGGAAATCTCCACTCATCTGCTGACGTTAGAGAACCTCAGGAAACCATATGAAAGTTGTGGCTTTGATTCCATCTTTCTCATGTGGCATGTTAAAGGGCCTCTGAGCAAGGCAAATGCTGCAGTATGAGGCTTAGAAATATTACTCCCACAGCGTTCCTTTCTCCTCCCATTGAAGTCCTGTTCAGTCAAGCACAGGGAGAAGGAGGCAGAAATAACAGCAGCAGAGGTTTGATCCCATAACTTCTGATGCTTGGAGACTGGAGGATCTGAACCCACACCTCCAGCAATACAGCTGTCATCGTTTCTCAGGCTGTGAAACCAGGTTCTAATCGCTGCAGGTTCAGATGAAGCTCCTCCATCCAGAATATCCAGAATGCTACCCAGGGGCGGATTTACCATTAGGCAATACTAGGCAGTTGCCTAGGGCCCCAAGTTCCTGGGGGCCCCATAAAGCTCTGTTTACACGTATGGTTAATACAATTATTCCTTATTTGTGCACATTAATTATGTTTTTGATAATAATCCTTTGGCTAAAATATCATCAGAGCGCTTATATTGTATATCTCAGCCCCCAGAAAGCTTTTTTAATTCAAAATGTCAGAAGTAGTTCCCTGGATGGGAAGCGAAATGTGTTCAAACTTGGAAAAAAAGTCCAGTGTATTGTTGTTTTATTTTTTTTTTTAAATACTTTTGGTAGCATAAAGGAAACAACACCAACAAAATCCCAATGGACTAAAATGGTGTCATGGTTTTGGTTCTGTTTAAGTTTTATCTTTTTGATTGTATTTGAGTTCTTAGGTATTTCTTGTTTTCCCTCTGTTGCCCTCTTGAGTCATTCTCCTTCCCCTAGCTCCCTTCTAGACTCCTTTGTTCACACCTGCTCCCAATCTGCTGATTAGCCTGGTCTTTGTGTCTCTCTCCCATATATGGACTTCCTGCTCAGACTCTGTTGCTGGGTTGTCATCATTTCTTTCACTTGTTGTGAGTGTTCCTGGTTTTCAGTATTTTTTGGATTTATATTTTTGGATTTTTGCTTCTTTTGCCCTTTTTGGTTCATTAAATCTAGCCAGAAACCACCTCAGCTTCAGTCTCTGCATCTGGGTCCTATTTAACCCCCACCCAACCTGAAAATGGTAGAAGAAATCTTCTTGTTGGCAGCACTGGGAATCCCCGCTGAAAGCTACAGTAGCAACCTTTCAAAATGGCCCTTCCCAGTCAAACGCCAGCCAAATGGTAGCCTACTTTGCAGTGACCCCCTCTTGCATATTTTTACTCTGACTCCACCCTTTCACTGAATTACAGGGTCTGACCAGGAAATGGTGCTTCTCTTTAGATCTTAAAGCCAACAAATCATTACAGAAAGAATATTTTAGTACAAAGATTGATGTTTAAAAAGGAATTGCAAGATGACCAGTCGTGGATCAGCCAAGAATATTACAAGGATCAGCCAAGGACCAACAAAGGACCATCCAAGAACCAGCCAAGGACCAACAAAGGACCATCCAAGAACCAGCCAAGGACCAGCCAAGGACCAGCCAAGGACCAACC
>NW_015151422.1:57842-59285 GCF_000732505.1 Cyprinodon variegatus
CATTCACAACACCTGTCCCATCAACCAGGAATCAGAAATACTTTAATAATCCAAGGGAGAAATTACTTTAGTTACATTAATATATATATATTTATCTATCTATCTATATATAACTAGGGGGTCCCCGCTCCATCCCTCCATCAGTTTGGGGGTCCTTGGCCTGGAAAACGTGGAAGACAGCTGGTTTAAGTGTTTTTATTATGTGTTTTTTTTGCCCCATCTGAAGCTTCCAGTGCAGATTTTTCTCCCCATCAGTTTCTCTTTTCTATGCAGACCTCCAACATGGCAGGGGGGGTGTTGGGCGCTTTTCAAAGGCTGGGTTGTTGGTGCGTGTCCAGGTTGACTCTGGGTCACTGTAATGTTGTGGGTTCAAGCACGGCGCTCAGCTCCCAGCTGGATGTCACCCCCGGCTTTAGCCCAGCTAACCTCTGCCTACGGAGGGGCTACAGGGTCAATATGCTGTTTTACCAACAGGAAAGTGATTCTCCGCAGCTGTCAACATCCATCAGCCTCAATCACACACGCACACGCAGACACACACAGGTCAGCGCCCACGCTGTCCGCACACGGCCCTGAAGGCGCATACGCGCCGCGTGGGTTACTCATAAAGCTGTAAACAACAGAAAATGCTATGTGGCTGGGAAAGTGTCAGCTCAATTGGATTCTGCAAACACTCCTCTGTTTTTCACAGCTCCTTTATTTTCTCTGTCCATGTTGATACGTCTTCTATCTTCTCTGCACAGCCAGAGGTTTTTACACCATCTAAAGGCTATCTGTGGGGCCCAAGCTTATGGCTCGCTAGTTTCCCCCTTTTACTTCCCAGTTTTCTCCCTCAGACTCTAATCATTTTCTGCCCGTTCTCCACTGAGAGAATAAAAGGTTAGCAAAGACCCAGAAAGCAGCAAAGTATTTAAGATAATACTGAATGAAACAGAAAAGAACCAGAATCGATCTGCCTTTAATTAAAAGCAGCAATGACTCAAATAGGCTGACACTTCAATACAAGCATTTATGTGATGGGGCATATTTTAAGTTAAGCAGTCACAAATTAGAGCAATATTTATACTTATTTGTTAATGTCTTTTAAGAGAAAAATAAGGGGTTAATTTTTTCCAAGTCAATGTTTATATTAACGAAATATTCATATATATAATTTTAATATATATATATATAGATATATATATATGTGTGTGTGTGTGTGTGTGTCTGTATGTATCATATATTTATTGCTGTAAAAACAGTAAATCAATGCTTACATCTATGAGATGCTTAAAGTTAAATTTTTTTTTTCAAATTTAATCAGAGTTGTATTTTAAGGCCATTAAAGACACTTGTTCAGTTACCTGGAAGGTTAGCTGGCCCTTCATGGGGGCAACGCTCTATTAAGGTGGTGCTACACGTCTAATGGAGAAAAATTACAAAGATTTAGACTCTGGGTTTGAT
>NW_015151422.1:61288-62825 GCF_000732505.1 Cyprinodon variegatus
CGAAGAATCAAAAAGACTAAAGACTACAGGTGTCAGCAAAGGCTGATGGAAGGAGAGGTGATAGAGATGGACACGCTGCAGAGCGAGGGGCAGGTGGGATCCTCACACCAGGTACAGAATAACAGGAGGTGAAAAGACGGCACAGTCAGGGCAGAGGTCCAAGCCTGGAAGTAATGCTCCGTCTCTATTAGAGTATCGTGCAGATCCCACCTGCAACTCGCTCAGCAGCTTCTCCATCACCTGCAGGATCAGCTCTGTCCCTCCCTCCATCAAGGCTCCTTTTATTTTGGCTTCAATCAGCCTCTGCTGACACCTGTGCGCAGCAGTTGGAGCTCCGCCTCCTTAGAAAGCTGACTTCAGCCCAGGTTGGATTGTTAAAGGGGGAAAAGCAAAAACCAAAGCAATCTAAACATGCAAAGCACAGCAAAAATTTAAATAAAACAAAAATATAATTTTGTTTTCCCCTGGGAATGTAGTGAATGTAGTGAATGTAGTGAATGTGGTGCTGCAACACAACCGCACCAACACTATATTCCCCACAATGCAATGGTAGCCAGCAAAGTCACAGCAGTGCTCACAAGAGGCCGTGTTTAGCTTTTCCCCAGGATCCTCCAGCCTGGGACTGTAGCTGACCAAAGACCATGTGTATTTCATTGGAAGGGAAAATACCTGAGGGGGGGTCTGCATACGCTTCATGAGGAGTTTCTGTGTGAGGCAGCTTTAGCTTAGCCAGCGTTCACTTTATTAGCTCTTATCAAGCGTCGCTCATTCGACTCATGGATCTTCTCATTGTCTGCATTGACTGTGTTTTTCCTGGATGGCGAGGCCTGGCTGTCTGAGGGGAGGGGCTGGAGTTTGGGTGTGTTTGTGATTTAGATGTTCAGTCCTATATTCTCTCTGCCGTCTTCATCGTTTTATCTCCTGCACACATATACACACCTGACACTCCTTTCCAGGTTAATAGATAGTATTTTAAATCATATTACCTCCATTACAAACTGTTTTATTGTCCCACTACATCTGTCAGCCCACTGAGCAGGCCGTGATGTGTGTGAGTGTGGATCACAGACATTCCTGCGCTCTGATGCTATCTGCTCGCGGGGAATTGAAGCCCGGCTGCAGGAGTTAAAAGATGGAGCAGCAGGACATAGATCACGGAGCGGGAAGAGAGGGCCAAAGGCCTAACAACAGGAAGTGGGAGAATGAGGGGCTGTGATTGGTGGGAATGACCCCACTTTGTCAGAGCTGAGTGTGTAATGAGAGAGAATGATAGCATGTTTGGCTGAATCCCAACCAGCGCTCATCAATGGGGCATCGCTCCAACTACCATTGAAGTGAGCGATAAACACTGGGAATTTACCAGTTTAAATGAAAGTAAAACCAGTTAGAACTTCAGACCATCCGACAGTTTATATGACAAAAAAGTAAAGACTGTAAGGAAAAATAGTGTCTATTAAAAATTGATTATTTTACTTAATCCATCCATCATCCATCCATCCATCCATCCATCCATCCATCCATCCATCCATCCATCCAT
>NW_015151422.1:63843-67339 GCF_000732505.1 Cyprinodon variegatus
CCTTGGTATTTCTCAAGCTTCTCGTGTTCTTTCTTCTTGATGTTGCTGTCGCTTGGGATTGCCACCTACATACATATATGTAAAAGGGAATTCATAGGACATAGATTGTATCAGTCTAGACCCAGAACAATGCTGTTCTATAAATTGCTTATATATTTGAATATTGAGCAGCTGATTTATTCGACCTCCTTCTGATTCAATGTAATAAATGACTGGAAGCATCTATGTATAGCTTTTGCAAACTAGACTTGGTTAAAAGAGGCTTCATGGTGGATAACTGTCAGTTATCCTACAGACATCTTTGACCAATAAAGCCTTAAATCAAATTAAACAAAAAAAAAGATTTTGTTTTATTTATTTTACTTGGAAATTCTTGGAAACTAGTCCAGTTGTTGGTGAAGGTCTACTGCCTCTAGTGGTAGAGAAAGGTATAACAACAACAAATGCTGAAAAATGAGCTTCCTATTTTTTCTTTTCTCTGGTGTCTTTCAGTGCAGAACTAGTCGAGCTGATACCTGGACTGCATCAGGAAAACTGGAGATTCTCTTAACTGCATCATGATGACTAATTTTCCCTGCATGATTTAGGACCTTCCAGATGAGGTAGACCTGGTAAAAAGGCTGTGAGTGATTCAAAGTGTGTTCTCTGGAACCAGTGAGAGTCACAGACCGGCACTGAACATGAACACAGCAAAGTGACGTGGCCTCTGAGGAGGTCAGAGTTCTGCTGATTGCTCTGGTTTCATTGTGTTTGTGAACTGTGTAACTGTGAGAAACAGGCTGCAAGGTCACTGTAAGTGAGTGTGTCAGTGCTGCAGGTTACAGTGCATTGATTTAACCTGCGCAACGCCCCCGTCACACCGATGGAGAGATGGTTAATGCATCAGAGTGTTGATGCATAGGCCGCCATGCAGAACACACTCTTAAGGGACATACAAATGAACACCCCCCCTCAAATGCTCTGATGCACACATTCCCGTTTGGCACACTTCATCCAGAACGTTCTCTGATGGCTTTATCCTTCTCCCTGCTCCCAAACAGCCTTCTGAAGTGTGTGTGTAATCTGGAATCATATTCATGTCGAATATTCAGATTTATAGTTGGGTTATTAATTGCAGCATCGCTTTAAGTTATTCCTATTTTATGGGGCGGAAAGATAATAACCTAATAAGTTTCCTCTTGTGTCTCTGTGGATGGGAATGTGTGTGTGTGACGGGGGTCAGCGGGGTCAGGGAGTGTTTGCTTTGTTTCCAGTCGGAATATGCAGCATGAGGAGCACAGAGGCAGAACGTACAGCTCATCCTGGTGTCCTGTGCTGTCCTGCATCGCTTTGACTTATTCTGTCTGTTAGAGCCAGCGTTAGCTCTAAAGGGACGTTCCACTTATTCTAAGGGTGAGTAATCGCCCGTCTGGATATGCAGGGCGCTGTCCGCCACGCGGAGGCCAGGGAACATTAGCATGATGATGGAGGGAAGAGCTTTGACACAAAGAGGAGGTGACATGTGCTGTGGTGGGTTCATAAACGGTTCACAATATGAAAGGAGCAGAGTCAACCCAACTTTATTTATAACGCCCTTTGGAACAATCACAGCTGCCACAAAGTGCTGATCGTATCAAGTAAAGTAAAAATAGTATAAAAACAACATAGAAGTTTAAAGGAATAGAATAAAATGAATTAATTAAACAAATAACACTAATAAAATAAATTATAGATTAATGTAATAACAACTGAGTGTGAGAGCATTGATATGACAGTAATTAAGAAGGAAATTGAGGAAATGATTCAGCCTCTGAATTACATCTGCAATCTGTCCTTTCAGTAGGGTACATTTCCAGAAAAGATTAAATTTGCCAAAGTTATTCCACTTCATAAATCTGGGGGCAGACACCATTTCCCAAATTCTAGGCCTGTTTCTCTACTTCTACAGTTTTTTAACATTTCGGAGAAATTCTTTGTGGAGAGATTAGATACATTCATTAATAAACATAAACTGCTTTCTGAAAGTCAGTATGGATCTAGATCCCAAAGATCTACAACAATGGCCGTTATTGGATTGATAGAAGAAGTCACCAGCGCCTTAGATAATAGGAAATCTGCAGTTGGTATATTTATTGATCTTAAAAACGCTTTTGACACAAAATATTAATTAAAAAATTGTAGCGTTATGCATCCGGGGAGTAGAACTACTCTGGATGAAAAGTTATCTAAGCAACAGGCAACAATTTGTGCAAATGGGTGACTGTCAGTCATCCTGCTTGGACATTGTTTGTGGCGTCCCCCAGGGGTCAGTATTGGGGCCAGAATGTTTTATCATTTATATCCAGGGTGCTCAAGTTCAGTCCTCAAGAGCTACTATCCTGCAACCTTTTGATGCACCCCATATTTAACACATCTGAATGAAATGAGTGGCTCATTACTTTGTCTCTGCTGGGCTAAATGAGGGGATTGAGCCTTTTGATTCAAGTGTGTTAGAGAAGAGATGGATCTAGTGTTACAGGATGGTAGCTCTTGAGGACTGGACCTTGCTTTATACTAATGACATCTGCAAAGTTTCTAGAATACTTACATTTTTTTAATGTTTTTTTACATGTATGTATGGAGATGTATATATTTACATATTTATATATATGTATACAAATGTGTATATATGTACATATGATTTGTGTGTGTGTGTGTGTGTGAATATTGGATAAAAACATGTTTAACAGGAAGTTTAATCGACTCTAAGTTATTTTAAGTGCAATTAGAAGGTGAGGGGCTATGATAATAACTTTGACTTCTTTAAACCCTTTTTCAGACAATTTCCATTAATCAATATAATTTCTCTGGCTGTTATATACCATCAGGTTTATTTGGTGGAGGGTTTGGTTTCTATTTATGTTCAGGTGAATTTAGTTAGTTTGGAAACTGGTGTTTGGTTTGGTTGATGTTAACAACTCTCTTTTGTGTATATTTGGTTGATTGATTTATTGTTTATTGTTGATGGTCAAAACCGTCTGAAATAAGAATAAATTCCCATTCATTCATTCATTCATTCATTCATTCATTCATTCATTCATTCATTCATTCATTCATTCATACATTCATTCATTCATTCATTCATTCATACATACATAAAAATAAAAAACAATAAAAACAAGCAACAAATGCAAAAACAAAGAGAGTCTCATGCTGTGTTAAAAGCTAAAGAATAAAAGTAACTTAAGGAAGGTAATATAAGTGAAGAGGATTGTCTAATGAGGAGCAGCAACTGGAAAAGCTGTGTCCCTTCTGAGCTTCTACCTGCATTTCCACTCCTGTGGAATCATACCTGCTAAAATAAAGCGATGTTACAGCCGCTCTTTCTCTTTCTACCTTCTTTGCAGAGTTGAGTCTTTAAGAGTCACAGTAAGTTTCTTCACCATATGAAGGCAACGAGATTCCAGATGTTCTGGTTTCACTGAGAGAATCCAAAACTGTTGCAAATTGTTATTATTTCGCTACTTAAAATGAGTAA
>NW_015151422.1:67408-68492 GCF_000732505.1 Cyprinodon variegatus
TATATATAAAAGAATATATGCAGATCTTGTTTTGACTTGTTTAAGACTCTCCACAAAGCCGAGATTTGGTCTTCCACCTGTATTTACATTCTGGAATGGTGCTAACATTAGCCCTCCTTGCTATCTGCACTCCTGTCTCTATTCCACCATTCAGGAACTCACCTGCAGAACAGAAGTGTTGCAATGAGCTGTTCTATAGGGGCCAGTGGCCCCACAGAACCGGCCCCTGTTATGGCTCCTTTTTATGAAAACATGCACTGCACACATTTAAATATAAGCAATGAAATGTTTTACAAGTCAGTGTATTTTTCTTTGATTTATATAATTTGTGTTTAATATAAGAAAAATAGAACTGAAATTTTTGCTGAACTTGATGTTGTGGTCTTCTGGTGTCTGTTGATGTCTGTTCACCAGAGAGGATACCAACAACAACAAGCTACCTTTCCTGGAATGTTTGGTGAGCATGGAAGGAGATGGAAACCTCAACATTAAAGTCTACAGGAAATCAACTCACACAGACCAATGTCTTCTTTCTGACTCACACCACCCACTGGATTACAGACTTTCAGTCATCAGAACTTTCCAGCAGCGGGTCGAGCATGTCCCTAGTAGAACAGAAGGACTAAGAACAGAAAAACATCAAAGATGCCCCCCCACAATGTGGAGACCCAAACTGGACGAAATCCAAAAGATATACAGCAGAACCTAACAGTGAGAAGATTAAACGCAAAAACATCTCCACCCTAGATGTTGCTGGAATCTCTGAAAAACTCAAGAGGATTTTCTCCAAACACAAAATCCCAGAACATTTCAAACCAAACAGATCTTTAAACAGAGACTAGTTGATCCTAAAGACCAAACCTCCAGACCTAATCTGAGCGGAGTGGTGTCTGCAGTTCAATGCAGTGAGGAATGCTCTGATCTTTATATTGGAGAAACCAAACAACCTCTCCACAGACTCATGGCCCAACACAGAAGAGCGCCCTCCTCTGGACCAGACTCTGCAGTACATCCACACCTTATGGACAAAGGACATTCTTTGGAGGAGCAGAATGTTCACATTCTGGACAAAGAAGACAGGTGG
>NW_015151422.1:69945-70747 GCF_000732505.1 Cyprinodon variegatus
GGGGGGGGGACTCAGATTTCAGCTTTCAAAAACCTACAAAGCAGCCATAGAGTTGATTCCTTCTCGATATCATCGCAGCCCCAACCTCATGCAGGTGGACAAAAACATCTTGCCTGGTCAGTCAGGCCAACAATGACCCTAACGACTCCCCTTTCAGAGACATAGGCCAGTATCAGGCATTGCAGGCTAACAAAGACTTAACGACTCCTCACTACTAAGGGCTGGGCCTTTTCTCAGTTTAAATTTCCATGGTTTCTAGGACATAACAAGGCTTTGTTGGGCTATTGCATAAAGCCTGGAACTCAAAGCAGTTTCTGACATCTTAAATTGAAAAAACATCCTGGTTGGGAAGAGAAACGTTTTCAAAATTGGAAAGAAAAGTCCAGTGAATAGTTTGGAATGACTATGACCTGGATGACTGAGAATCTTCACCAGCATAATGTTATACATTTATGTTTCCTGATATGCTCATTAACTTTGATTTTTAATATGTGACCAAATAAAGCTCCACCCACACAGCTGCCATCATCGCTGAAACTGAGCTGCTTCTGTTGCTTCATTCTGGTCATCAGAACCAACATCCAGATGTTTCAAGCTGCTCTGGGGGTCAAGTGCATTCTTCATCTTTTACCTTTGTTTTGCAGGTTGATGGGTTTATTAAATTGCCCTAGTCACCCTTCCCACTCACCCACACCCAGATGTGTGTCAGACACACTTTAAAAACTGCTAATTTGATCAATACTTAATTTTTCCCCCTCAATCCTTTTTTTTCTGTTAAGCTGTGATAAGAAAAGGATGGGGT
>NW_015151422.1:72482-73765 GCF_000732505.1 Cyprinodon variegatus
TCAGAAAGGAACTCTGAAAACTCATCTAAAAATTCAGAGTAAGGACCTGGTGGACGATACAAAGTTACAAAAAGAAGAGGTTTTCTTGCCTTGGAATTTGGATAAGGGAAATTAGGGGTTAAATGTTCAAAAGAGTTGTAGGTATTAATTGTTTTGGGAGTAATCAGTAAGTCAGACTGGAAGATTGTTGCTACTCCTCCTCCTCGCCCAGAACTTCTGGGGATGTGAAAATTTAAATAGCTTGAAGGAGTAACCTCATTTACGCTCACATAATCCTCTTGCTGCAGCCAGGTTTCTGTAAGGCAACATAAATCAATGTGATTATCACAAATCAAGTCATTAACTAACAGAATTTTAGAGGAAAGATATGTTATGTTAAACAGACCACATTTAATCATTTTAACTTTTTCCCCAGTTAGAGTTATTTTAATTCTAATTAGATTATCATGATTTACTCCTTTGGGAATCTTTGCTAATTTATTAGATTTTTGTTGTGGGTAAGACACTGTCTGGATGGAGTAAAGAGTGGGTAACAGTAGAGAAGCTGCAGAGATGTGTGTTAAACTACGACTCTGCTTCCTGGTCTGCAACAAAATTGCTGCTTATTTTCCAGCTTGGCTAACCCCCCCAATTCTGTTTTTCTGTTTCAGCCTCTTGTTTTGATGCTTTTATGTAAAGTTTGTTGGTGGTCTGGTCCATAAGGCCTCCAGCTAACGACAGCTTTGCTGACAAAATAAAATTAATCTACAACTACATGCAAAGATCTCCCTGCAGATGTGCTTCAGTCTGCAGAGATGTTTACAGCCATGCGGCAGAGTCAGTCTGCTGTAGCTTCACTGGAAGAGTAAGGAAGGCTTCAGAAGGCGGCTGCAGCCAGCCCTGCACAGACCAAGAGACGGCCGCCTGCTCCGTCATACCATAATTCCTCCTAATCTCTTACATGTCAGAGCAATTTCCATATAAAGTTAATCACTGATGCACCATGGGAGGTTTAGCACTCCTTTGGAGTGTTTCATCTAAATGGCTGAGTGGGCAGTGAAAACATAAAAAAGAAGATTAAATGATGTGTCACCGTTATAATTTAGTCTGGGGAAAAGGTTTAGACTGCAAGATAGATAGATAGATAGATAGATAGATAGATAGATAGATAGATAGATAGATAGATAGATAGATAGATAGATAGATAGATAGATAGAAACTACATCAAATATATCCTGTTAATGAAAACCGAACGAAGAAGTTCTATTCGAACTGGATGCATAATAATTGAGTCAAACAACAGC
>NW_015151422.1:75736-77862 GCF_000732505.1 Cyprinodon variegatus
GGATTTTGAGCAAAGTTTTTACCATCAAATTATGCAAAAGGTTTATGGGGGAAGATTTATAGGAATACGTCACCAATCCGACGACAAACAAACAACTTTACTTGATTAGATATTTAAATATTTTTCTTGCACACCTAAAAACATATTTAGAAATTTGAAAATATTATAATATTATAATTTAACTTATATTTGTGTCTTAATCAAGGTGAGTAGGTGAGTGGGGCGGCGCCCTAGCGCCCTCTTTTGGCCAGCCGCCACTGATAGGAACTAAAGCAAAAGCAATTTGCACCGAACTTTATATCAAATCTTTCTTCTGATGTGTGAACTTTAAGTTTTAATGTGAATTTGTTCTAATTTCAGTCGCACAATATTTGCTTCTTTCCCAGCAAACTGTGATTAAAATGGCTGCCGTTTCTCTCTGGGTTTGAAATAAATAAAAATGTCTTTTTCTTGGCTGAGGAGCCGATGCAGGTAGACACTAATCTGGGAGTTTTATTGTGTTTTATCGAAGCCTTGGCAGCAGCAGTCTGTAAAGCTGCAGCGTCTCTCTCACACACACACTCCATATATGGCTTCCTGGGCTCCGTGCCATGCTCCTCATCATGTTTGTCTAGCCTAATCGTCCAGTCGCCGCCTCCTCTCTGCATTAACTTTGTTAGAACAGGGACACCTCGTTAATGACAGTGCTAATTGAATGAGATGGACATACTAATGAGCATAAAACCTCCCACTCACATTTAGCTAATTAACAGCACGCTGGCTTAATTACAACAGTAGAAACACATGCAGCGCTGCCTCGTTACTGTTAATTGCAGCAGCTAACAGGGATTTATGGTAATTGGCTGCGGAAGCGTTGTTAACGAGAAGCTGAATTAGCCAGACACATAGAGACAAAGGGAGAGCAGGGTGGAGCTGCTGCGCCCGACGCTGAGCTGATGCCTCTAATCCATGTTACATCACTGGGCCTCATCCATCCATCTAAACTATTCAAAATGGTGTTATTCTCTTCAAACATGACGCTGGCCTCCACCTGCTGACACCCACAGCAGCTGCGCTTCCTTTGGTTTCATTCCTTCAGCTGATTACATGTTTCCTTTCTTTACAAGGAAACAATTATAGAAAACAAAACAAAGTTTAGATGTTTCTCCATAAAAAGCAGTAAATCCTCCTGAGGAGGTCCAGATAGATGGAAGATGTGATGGAGGAGAAACAGGCGGTTTGAGACTCACATTAAAAGCCTCGTTAGTGAGGAAAACTGTTTGTTCAAACATGAATCACTTTAGGATCATAAGAACATTTCTAACTCTAAAGTATTCTCACGTTTCTTAACTCCATGATCCTGCCTCAAGCTTTAAATAGCGCCTCCTTCTGGTCACAAACTAGTCTAACACTTAATTGCTTGAACACCTCTACAGAAGGGCCAATAAGGAACCAAACCAAGGAGCTAAGTTTTCATCCTTGTGTCATTTAATCCAAACATGGCATCCTATCATCCACTAAGTGATTCTGAAAATTCTCCTTTTCAGAATCCGCTCCAAACAGTGGATGCATGAGGAGCAGCGGTCGACTCATGGTCAGTTTATGCTTTTTATTTAACACCATATAAACTTAGTTTCGGTGCGTCTTTGCTGTTACTGAATGGTTCTTTAAACTTGAACTTGTAAATCCATCCAGTTCTGCTGCAGCTCCATGATACAGACATCATGCTGTCTGTGTCAAATCAACAAAATAAATAAGCGATTGTCTGGATGCTGCATCTCTGCTCCTGCTGGACTCCAAGACATCTGATCAGGAGACAATCAGGAGATCAGGAATGTGAAGATCTGCTGGACATCACGGCTGAAAATCTGCACCAATGTTTCTGTCATATTTAACATCTTAGATTGATGTCATTCTGGTCGTTCTGTAGAGAGAGGCTCAAAATAACACCTGGGTCTGCGAATTAATGGACTGTCTTCTGGGACAGATTGTCTTCTGGGACAGACTGTCTTCTGGACGGATGTCTTCTGGGACAGATTGTCTTCTGGGTGGATGTCTTCTGGGACAGATTGTCTTCTGGGACAGACTGTCTTCTGGACGGATGTCTTCTGGGACAGATTGTCTTCTGGGTGGATGTCTTCTGGGAC
>NW_015151422.1:78348-79587 GCF_000732505.1 Cyprinodon variegatus
ATCCAAACATGGCATCCTATCATCCACTAAGTGAATTGATTTAAACTGGTTTTTAATTGTCTTAATGGACCGGTCCGCTGGTTGAACAGACCACAGAGCAGCAGCAGGTTGACACCAGCGTCTTACAGGAAATCCTGGTCAGCATCCTCAGTGGGAGGAGCCAAACTTCCCCGCAGAAGTTTTCCCATTTTCAGAATCCGCTCCAAACAGTGGATGCATGAGGAGCGGCAGTCAACTCATGGTCAGTTTATGCTTTTTATTTAACACCATTCAGTCTTCTGGATGGATTGTCTTCTGGGACAGACTGTCTTCTGAAAGGATTTTCTTCTGAACAGACTGTCTTCTGGGACAGATTGTCTTCTGGATGTCCATCCAGGTTGGACCTGTCCTCCTGATATCCACCAGCTTCACTTGCCTCTAATCTGACTACACTGGATTATTAAAAGCAGAGCAGGAAAATCATCATCCTCAAACAATCATCTTAAATCGATAACAATCAATAAAAGCTGCAGAACATCTGCTACAGCAGCAGTGGAGGCACTCACTGTGAGGACACTTCTAGAATATTCTAGGTCTATGTTAGACATTAGGAAGCAGAAACTTCTCATTCTGTTCCTGTTATTGACATGATAAAAATATTCATCTCTAACTTTGGTTGCAGTTCCTCCTCCTTTTCTCATTTCTTTATTTGCTCTTCCTCCTCCTCCTCCTCTGATGAACTGATGACGGTTCTGTGTTCAGCCGAGGTTCACTCAGCCAGACGCAGCTTAGATTGGTCTGCATGTATGATTACAGGCTGTCAGTCTCACAGCTCATTGGCTGTAGCTGTAGGAATGTCACTAAGTCATTGGTTAAAAGATCTGGTTAGCATTCATAATGGCCTCTGATTACGGCCTGCGCTGCATGAATACTGATAGACGGCTGGTTCAGATGACAGCTTCTAAATGTTACACCGTCTGGGTGAAGCAGAGAGGCGGAGGAACAGAGACTGCTTGGTTCACCTATGAGACAAAGAAAATAGAAAAAACGTCTTAATCTCGTTAGAATAACTAGATTTTATTAATTCAGTATTTATTCTGTGCAATAAAATCCTACTTTTAAAGGAAAAGTTCGGTCATATTCAGAATAAAAACTCCTGAAAGAACTTTAACAATGAAATTATTACATACTGTTCAATAAATTATCATAAATTATTATTTGAATGTGCTTTACTGGAGGCATCCATGTTTGTCAAAGAAC
>NW_015151422.1:80601-81728 GCF_000732505.1 Cyprinodon variegatus
GCCATGAAAAATTTCCCTGATTAACGTTAAATTTATTAAATCACTGCAAACGTTTTAGGTATAAATAATGATTCATCGGTTATTCCTTGCTGACCGGACTTTTCCTTTAAACTTGGTCTCTGAACTGCTCTTCTGATGACTCAGACCAAAACTATCAGCACCAGATGGAAACCAGCAGCTGATGGCTGATCAGAATACACATGTCATGCTGGGCAGCAGTGAGTCTGCTAGCGGTTAGCTGCTTATTCAGTGTTGAAATCATCAATTCAATGTATAAAATATGTTTTTATTGGATTTAATCTCTGTCTAACAGACTCATCCCTTTGAGATCTTCTTTTTCATTCCAATGAGCAACAAACCAGTATCACATCATTAGGGGGGGGGGAAACTGAAGGAGGCTTCCTGCAGTCAGAGGTACGTTACAGAGGCCAGCAGGCCAAGGACGGCCATAGAGAGGCCAGTTCCTGCCTCCTGGTGGACAGAGTCCAGCTTCTACAATCAGTAATGAACCTCAGAGGAACAGGAGAAACAGAGGATCTCTGGAGGACTTTGAGCCGTTCCAGGAAGCAGGCCTCCATATCTAAAATCCATTCAGAATAATGAGCAGATTTATAGCCTTCAAAAGGTTCGACTCTTTTTCTGCCTTTGGAAACAAACAGTGGTCTTAGAAAATCATAGCTAATATAGTTTAAGACGAATTTATGAGAAGTTTGCAGAAAAAATTTTAAAAACCTTTTTCATTGATTTTATATATTTGCAGTTTGCTCTTTAAAAATTTTTTTTCCAGGAAGCAGCTGCAGCAGCGTTGCTATGGAGATGGAGAAATCAGAACCTGAACCGACCCAAATTCCCATCCTGAGACCCTGAGCTCACAGAGCCCCTCATCTGGTCCTCACCTGAACATCCCATAATACTTCCTCCTACGCATCAATGGGATCTTAGAAGGAGATCAAGGAGGAGAAACTATTATAAACTAAATCCCTGGAATTCTGATTCAGACTAGATTCTATCCAATATGTTCTATTCTATTCTGTTCCATTCTGCTTTTTCCTGTTTGTTCTGTTGTATTCTCCTCTGTTCTATTCTCCTCTGTTCTATTCTGCTCTGTTCTATTCTGTCCTGTTCTA
>NW_015151422.1:83075-91061 GCF_000732505.1 Cyprinodon variegatus
TTCTGTTCTTTTCTATTCTGTTCTTTTCTATTCTGTTCTTTTCTATTCTGTTCTTTTCTATTCTCTACTGTTCTGATCTGTCCTGTTGGAGGTGTGTGTGCTGCGTCTCTATGCAGATGAGCAGTGTGTGTGTGTTGTGACAGGGACTAATGTCTAAATCAGCCAGACTCCATCGCCCTGTCGCCCTGCTCCCCTACAAATGTCACCTGTTCCCGGCCAGTGATTTGCATAATGCAAAGCTTCTCAGTTGTAACGGTCCGATTAGCGGCGGGGAGCGCAGGACCATTCCTGACGCACCAAGCCGTTAACGTCTGCTTTTTGCCGGGAACAACTGTGATTAACTTAAATGGGGGAGCGGGGGTGACAGAGGGGTAGAGGGGGAGGAGGAGAAGAAAGGAAAGAGGCAGGAAGTGACCTGAAAATGTTGCTTCTCTGCTTGGATTAATTACAGAGAGACGGGTCGTCTGCAGGTGACCAAAGCAGTGGAGAGGAGAGCTGGGAGGACGACTCCCTCCTCTCTGTCTCTGCATTCACTCAGCTCATCTGTTGGGTCGGATCAGAACCGGTCCTTCATCTCTGGACCTCTATTCAAGTATTCACAGCCTTCACACAGCTGCAGGTGTTCTCACAGCCTTCAGTTTGGGGTTCCTAGGTTGCATTTCCCTTCAGGAAGGTTATTAATGTCGTTTTACTGATAAATTCTGACTGTTCAGGATGGTTCTGCTAGTCCACAGCAGGTCTGGTTCAGAACAGGTGCTTCCAGATGTTTGTCCTGGTTTCTTTGTGCTCCACCTGGTTTCAGATGAAACCAGCAGATCCTCTGGGTGGATGGGATTAGAAGAGGCCTACTGATGCCCTTTGGTTGGATTGGTCTTCCCTCCTCTGCAGGTTTATGTTGTGTGAAGCTGAAACTCGGCGTGAAATGCTCCAACCACAGATCCACACTAATATCATTTAGTAAAGGAAAAAGATTAAAACGGAGATGGAAATAATTGGACTCAATAAGTCAAAAAGATGAGTCTGTAAATGAAAATGGCCCCTCTGTGATGTTTGCTCTAGTTGCTTTGGCTCTGGGTGACAGATGAGGCAGAGATGAGAGGATGAGAGGATGTGAGGCGAGATGCGTCGCACCTCACTTCTCTTTCTAATGTTTCTGGCCGACAGGAAACCATGTGGAAAACTAAGGACTATTAATGCCACAAACAAATCTCTCCCAAAATGGAGGCTCTTTTACATGTTTTAGTGCTTGGGCAGGCTGAGGACTTAATGACATGGAGAGGGGGTAGAGGGGGAGACGGAGATGTAGATGGATGAGAAGGAGAGGGGACTAAAGGAGGAGGAGGAGGTGATCACGATGAAGAATGGAAACAAAGATTGGAAGGACGAAAAGTGGGTGAAATAAGGAGTTTAGTTTAATGTTAGCCGCCTGCTAAAGCGTTTACACACTTCTTCTCTTCTGCCTCAAATCTATCCTCACTGTTGCAAAACTGCTTCCCCTCAGCATCATGATTGTTTTCTGTTTGGTCTGATCTGAGAGACGTCTTCATGTTTAGATCCCCAAATTAAACCACCGGAGGGTTTGGGACTTGGTTAGATGGTTAAACAAGAAACGAGTGCAGAAGCAACCAAACTTCTGACATAGGCCTGCATGTGCTGGCGCCGACAGCACAGGAAGAGCTTCACTAGATTTGTTTTAAAACAAATGGAACTAAAAACAAAGAGAGATCTATTTAAACTCCACATTTAGTTCATTTAAAACACGTCTAAAGAAAATTAAACTTTTGATTAATGAAAACTGGGCCATCAGACAATGACACCCAGCTTGGCTGGTTCCTGATTAATGATCTTTATCCTCCATTTTTATTGTTATTAGAGATGAAAACGATTCCTGCTGAACTTCTGTAGATGTTTGCATCAGAAGAACTTCTGGACTAAAGGGGACTTTCCTCTGACCATCAAAGGTCTGTTTCTATCACTGATGGAGCCTCTCTAAGTCTGTAGTCATGCTTTTCTGTCCCTTCAGGCTTCCACTATGAGGACCATTTCAAACCGAGCAGAACCAGAGAGCTGGACTGGGTCGGTCACAGCTTCTCTGTCCGATCAGGTCCGGAGGGATTCAGGTGGCTGCTGGGAGCAACTGTTGCTAGGGGCGATGCTGTCCAATTAGAGCTGTCACTGGTTGATTTAACAAAACTGCAAAAACATGTTGAAAGAATGAAAATTTCCTTCAAAAACACCGAGGGCCCAAAGAGCTTTACACAAACCTTGGAATATGGAAGAAAAAAAAAATCAAAGACAAACTTGAGGAATTCCAAGACTTTATTTGAAATGTCAGAAAGAGAAACATTAGTCTGAGGTTAACAAGAACACAGACGCTGATTAAAAAGCAAATAAAACCTACTTTATTAAATGTTAAGAGAACCATAATGGACAGAACACACAGGTCCAACACAGTTCTCCAGCAGATTACCATAGAAGTGTCAGGATTAGGTTGAGGTTTGTGGACCCAAATGCAGAGGTGAGTTTCTTGATGATTTAATGATGAGTAATCAAACAACTGAACACAGAGGCAGGAATCCAAAGACGCAAAAAATCAAACAAGAAAACAAAGTCAAACTAACCAAAACTATGGAGACATCTGTGGAAAACAATCACAAGGAGGAAAAACTAAATTAGACGGAGTTGGAGGAAGTTTGACGAGGAACCAGCACTGAAGAACTGCACAGAGAGAGTATTCATGGGAGACTGGAACAAAGGGAGGGCTAACGAGCAGATTGGGAGCAGGTGTGAACAGGGCAGAAACAGGAAAGGAGCTGGGGAAAAAGGAGAACACAAGAGGGCAGCACAGGGCAACAAATAAAAACCTGAAAATAACCATAAAAAACAAAATATGAATTAAACCACCAAAACTAGAAAACAAGGAGCAAAGTAAAACTAAATACTCAAAAGAAAACATAACAGAACCAAAACTATGACAAGAAGGTGTGGAAGAGGCTGGAAGCAGCACTGGAAGATTATTCTGGTTGTCATCAGAGAACCTGTGGAGCCTCGGGTCATGCTGGCTGAAAGCCAGAGCTACAGCCCACAGACGCCTTCTGTTGAAGTTTGGTGGTGAGTTTTACTCACATTCTGTAATGACTCAGAACAGACGGACCCAGTATTCAGGCCAAACAGACAGTGGGAAAACTCATAAAGCATTTATTAAAGGAACGACAAACATTTTGCGGATCTGCAGCAGAAGCTTCTAGGAAGTCTGAGGCAGCTAACGCTGTAGGGAGGAAACACAGGTTAGTGACACCAAAACCTGATGGGGGATGATCTGAATGCGGGAGTCACTAACCTGGTTTAAAGTTCAGACCGTGCACAGAGAATGGGTGGATACCAGACAGCCAGACACAGCGGTTGCCACACAAAGACTTCCAGACACGGAGGCCTTTAAGGACAGAGAACTGACAGGAGATCAGATCTGAGCAGAAGACGGAAGTATTATCTACAGGGCGAAGTCAAAAGGTTCAGTCCAGGTTTAGGCCACAATAAAATCCAACAGAAATCGAAGACAGGTCAGGCAAACAGATCAGAACAGGGGCAGGTAGGCTCAAAGGTCAGAAGACAGAAACGGGTCATGATCAGGAAATCAGAACACTGTTAGAAAAGCTCATAAACATTCAACACCAAAGGTTCAAGAATAATGTGGCCCTGATGGCTAGGACCAAGGAGTTTAAATAGAGGCAGGAACAGGTGGATCATATGAGCAGTGATGAGAAACCGGGCAGAGTTAGACAGGTGAATAAAATGAGCAATCAAGCCACTCATCAGCACCAAGATCATGACACATTCTCAGTTTTCAGGCTGTTTTTGACTTCCTGTCCAACACAGCTAGTTTTAATAAAGGAAAATGGGAGGAGAAGATGTATCTACATGTTTGCTATTATTTTCCAATGCTAGATCCAATCTAGTTCAGTGTATTTCTATAGCTCCAATTCACAACACCTTTCTTTTCATGTCTCTTAGTAGATCTAGATCAATCAGATCATCCAGTCATTGACTTTGCAGTTTTTGCTATTGGATTAGCAGGTAAAGATAGTAGATATATAGAACTCCCTTTTAACAGGAAGAAACCTCCAGCAGAACCACTTATGATGAAACAGAATGATGAAAATGTTAGATGCCTTAAATATCTTTTCTTCTAATGCAGCTGTTTCAGTGTTTTTAGAGGCTGTTACATACTGCAGTGTGGCTATCTAGAAGACTTCTCCTGCAGAAATGCTGATGTCACTTCCTCATTGTCAGCAAAGCCAAAACAAATGTTGCACAAATCCAGAACTTTTAGACAATGAGGAAGCATTCCTAGATCAGATTGGATATTTCTGGAGGTAAGAACCCATACTGTAAAAACTAACTAGAAATATGTTAAAAAAAAATAATAATAATCTTAAATTAATTGTATTTAGCCTTAATTGAGTAGGTAAATACGATTATTTGCTTATCTACTCATTTTACTTTTAAAATACAATGATTAGATATTATGCACTTGAAATACGACAATGTAATTCTTTTTTCTTAGTTTAAATGTAAATTGTCTTGTTCAATTGGCAAAGTGTCTCACCGACCTCCTTAATTCAAGAATAATGCACTTATTTTAAGAAAAGATGACTTATACAGATCTCCGTTTTGTTGTTCTAGTGCTGATTACAACAGCAGAACCAACGTTCTGGTCACCTAAATGTCCACCATCCAGCCATACTCCCTATTCTGGCAGCACATGCAGACTCTAAAGAGGCTTCCTGTCATGTCAAAATAAAAGCCCTGATGAAGAATGTTTGGTTCCTGTCTGAGCAGGAAGCCAGCTGTGGATGAAGAGCAGACAGTCTCCATAACAGGAAAGATGCTTCCTTATTGGATGTTATTGGACAGAATTTCTTCTGACTTTCTGTTGATGAAATGATTCCATAATCCAGCGGAACTTCCCAGAACCATTTTACCGTCTGTGTAAATGGATTTAAACCCAGATTATAACACACATGGGTCTTCAGAGGGTGATTGATGACCCTCTGAGGGGCAGCACTCCAAACCCATTCAGCTCTAATTCCTCTTCACGTGTTTCAGAGGTGAACAGCTCTCTCAGTTATTAACCTGCACCTCCTCAGTTAGCCCCAATCCCGAGTCCGAGCCCTAACTAAGCCGCCATTGATAGCATCGCGGTGTCGGAGAGGAGAGGAGAAGAAGCGCTCTCCCATTAGATGTCCAGTTAGATAAATAGGCCGTAATGGGCTGCTGGGGTGTGTTTGCTCGTTTGGCTTGACGCTCCCATCAGATGGGATCTCTGGGTCGCTGCCATGAATCAAACGGCGCTACGACGTCATTGGTCATCCTGACAGCCGAACAAAGCCAGGCGACTGTGTGGGGACAGGCGCTTCTAATGGAGCCAGATTAGGATGGGTGTGCTTTGTAACTCATGCTGGCACTGCAGGAGCTGCTCAGTTAGACGCGTGGCTGCTGACTTCCTGCTGAGCACGGCAGCGTGGGCCAGAGCAGCCACGCCAGCAGACCTGTCTCTGGTGATTTCAGGACCAGAGCGCGGTGCTGCTCTGGTGCTGGCATTGATAAGAGGCTGATAAAGCTCTGAGGCTAATGGGTCTCACTAATGAGAAAACTGGCTGTGATTATGACTGATGGGGGGGCAGGCTAAACAGCGACACACAGCAGTTACCATTAAGCAGCATCACAATCTCATCTCTGCATGTCCTGATGGACCTTCTCCATCCTGCACCAGCACCTTCACACGGTCAGCTGGTAACTGGGGGGCATCAGGTCAGCGAGGCTCCAAATAGGATCCAACAGCAGAGCTATGAGGATCCTAAAGGTCAGAAACCTGCAGCTTTTAAAGAACTGATCATGTTATTGATCTCATAAAATAGGTTGTAATAGTTTTCTATGAAAATCCTACTGGGATGTCTGGACATTTTTAATCTTCCTGACATTAAAATTTCTTTACATTGGTTCAGGAGAAAAGATAAATATTGTTTTTCTTTAAATCAAATACAGTTTATTTAGAATGAGAGGCAGATCTTTTAGTTATCAGGCTCCTCTCCTGTGGAACCAACTACCAGTTTTAGTCCGTGAGGCAGACACCCTGTCTACTTTTAAGGCTAGGCTTAAAACTTTCCTTTTTGATAAAGCTTCTAGTTAGAGTGGCTCAGGTTATCCTGAGCTATCTCTATAGTTCTGCTGCTATAGGCTTAGACTGCTGGAGGACATAGGGACCCCTATTTCATCATTCTGCTTCATTCTATCTCTATTCTCCCACTCTGCAGAATCTGTTAGTTCAATCTCTAACGTTCTGCTCTCTCTGCTTTTTCTCATAGTAGCTTCATCTAGTCTGTTCCTTGGACGTCCTAGCCGCTGCTTCTGCAGATCCGCAAACTGTTCATCATTCCTTTAATAAACGAGTTTTCCGTTAGCCCACTGTCTGTCTGCCTTGAATACTGGGTCCTCTGTTCTGAATCGTGACAGCTTCAAAAACATCAGGACGTCTAAAAATGTGAGACGCAGGAGTAACTTTTATTTTGATAAGTAGGAAGTATCTTTGCAATGTAGGTTTACAGAGAGAGCAAGTCAGGATCCGAACAATGACAAATCCTTGTCAGCTGAGTGTCCCTGAATACTAAATCAAACGCTCCCATTCAGAGTAAAGCATGCATGGATCATATCAGCTGTTAGAGCTGAGTTTAGAGTTCCTGTCTGAATATCTGTGTGCAGCTCCAGCCCAGGATCAGTCTTAAACCTGAGTCCCTGTTTGTGTTTGGGTGCTCCACCATTAGCACTAGCATTTTAGCTGCTATAGTGGTGGGGTGTGTTTCCATCCGCCCATCTCAACACTATAACAGCTATACTTATAGTTCAACTTTTAGTATATTCATGTAGTTAAACTGTCAGAGTTTAAGTTTATTTAACCTCCTCACCACCCTTTGAATCTGTCCAACACCTTCTAAACCTCCATCATCTCCCTCCTTAGCTCCTCTCCTAGCCTCCTTCCTCACCCTTCAGCTATCATTTCCTCCTCCCTCCCTTAAGACCGCCCCCTTCTTCCTCCCCCCTACATCTCAAACTCATTTCAGCATGAGATTATAAATGGAGCCTTGGGAAAATGTGATAAATCAATTAATCATTTGTAGCTGTGTAGCTTAATGAGTGAACTGAGGTGTCATAATTAGTTCTCTGCGTATCAATCATTAAAGTGCAAGTTTGCTGATAAACAAGCAGCTGATGAGAACAGAGACATGGCTGAGAGGCTCCCTGCAGGGAAACCACACGATAAGAGCTCTAAATGCTCATTAATGAGCTGCAGTTTACTGATAAACTGCTGGGATATGTGAATGTTGTAATCCTGATTGCTAAAAACTCTGAACTAAGAGGCCTAAAATAAACACAACCCACCTCCCTGTTATTGGACTATAAAACTGTTTATCTGACACTTTATCAAACAATGAATCGACATTTCCAGAGCTTTGGAAAGAATAAAGTAACTCCGGACATTTCTACCATCAGCGTGGATGGATGCTCTACATCAAAACCCTGATGAGATTCTCAACGATGACAATCTTAGGTCACTTTACAGAGAAGATTCAATCAGCAGCCGTATTTATCAAGCTTCTTAGGATTAGTCATGAGATCATTCTTCAGAGTCGACTTATGAGCGAAAAAAACTTTGAACCTGGCCTTCAAAGTTATTTATCAAGTGTTTCTGCAAAGTGTAGGATGAGATCTTCAGCCACTCTCAGAGCAGGTTAGCACAGGATGTGGTGCTCTAAAGGGAGTCTAAGATGATGTCACTGTTAAGTCCAGTTTATTGACCAATTGCTGAATGCAACTGCTCAAGGGGGGTTTGATGGCCCACCGTCATCTCTAGACTAGCACAACTTCAATTTTATAATAAAATCAGGAGGTCTATTGAAAACACCTACTTAAAAAAAAAATCTCTCAGAA
>NW_015151422.1:92195-98472 GCF_000732505.1 Cyprinodon variegatus
GTTCTAGAAATCATTAAAGAAAAAAAAGTGGTGGTCAATACTGGGGGGGTTGTTACAATTCAAAAACCTTTAGACAATTAGATGCAAATGAAACAAATGAATCTTTCAAAGCTGGTTGAAGATGTTGTCTTATAATCTTGCATATAATATTTATTATCTTGGGAACAAATAGGTGGAATTCTGATATTGAAGCACCTCCATCCTCATGGGGGCCAACAGGGACCAACCAGAAAACCTATGGTTCTACATAGATGTTCCAGGGAAGCTGCAGGTGGACCCGGAGCTCCCACTAGATGCCAGGACTCCTTCCAAAGTCTCCCTGCCTTTTGGGATCTGCTCTTTTCTGCCACCATCACATCCTGAGATGAGGCGAGTGGACTAGAACGCCTCACCCTGATGTTTTAAAACTGGCCTCCTCTGAGCTATCGTCTCCTTTCTAAACCCAGAAGTAGATGAACAGGCTCTTTTTTCTGTTGGTCTGGTCTAATCCTGGGTCAGTGCAGGGTTTGATGTGGCAGCCTCCTTCATCGGTGCTTAAAGGAAGGTTAACGAACGAACTGCTTATTACAGGCCTCAGTGCCAAGAGCTGAGTCCGATCATGCATATATAACACTTAGATTCAGGAGGGGCGGGGGGGCCGGCCGAATAATGGAGGGGTCATGGAGGAGGTCACAGGCTCATGAGTGCGTGTGTGTGTGTGTTCCAAGTGTTAATGGTGTTTCTAGCTTGGAAAATGCCCCAGTGAGCAGCCTAACTTATTGAAATCACAGCCTCAGCGCTGGAAATCATTATCACCCTCATTTGCATAAAGACTCTTTCAAGCGAGCTTCTGAAGAGCGGGACACGCCTCCGCCTCCTGCCCCAAATGAGCCTGAGTGTGTGTGTGTTTCTGACCCTCCTTCAGGCCCCCCTTAGGTTGACAAAAAGTTAAGCCTAACAGCCATGTCGCCTCCTATCAATATCCAGCAGCCCGGCCCTCTCAGACCAATCACAGTGATGTATGTTCAGGGTGTGTCTTCGTCAGGAGGAAGGCAGGCAGCGCCACACACAGGGGATAGTAACAAGCCATTAACGAAGCCTTAATTGATGAGCTCGTTAAGATCTGTTATTAGAGAAATTGATTTCAAATAGCCACTTTAATCTGCTGGCCAGAGAGAAACAGACCACAATGCAAATTGAAGCTGCTAAGGTGCATAATGGAGCAAGTAATTCATAGATTTCACTTTCACTAATTAATAACTAGAGATTGGAGGCTGCAGGAAGTGTGTGTGTGTGGGTGTGTGTGTGTGCATGTGTTGGCTGACAGTGTTAATGTGGATCTATTGTATATCTACTGTTATTAATTAACGAGCTTCATTCCCATTAAGCCTTTAAGTTATTAACAATGCCAGCTCATTAATGTGTGTTTTCATATCTGTAGATTTGGTTCTCCAGTGGCTAATGATCAACACTTTGGCCTTAAAGTCTGTGACAGCAGGCAGCAGCTAAAGGTTTAGTTCAGCTCCAGCGTCAGAGGGAGCTGCTGCACTGCTTCAAAAGCTCGTCTCACTCATAGTTTCATCGCTTCACAAATAAGTTAGCTTCTGCTTTTCTGAGCCTGTTTTAGGACTCAAAGCATTTAGTCCTTGGCATTGATGGGGGCAGTGGGGTGGGGCTGTACTCTACCGTCTCTACATGAACAGTTCTCCGTCTGGTTCGGATAGCAGACTAGTTTGGACCAGCAGTAAAGATAAGGAAACATTCACCCAGTAGATAAAGTCCTCTATCACAGAACCAGAAATCTGTGTGACCAGGTAACGCTTGGATCTCATCTGACTAACAACAACTTTGAAGAAGTAAATGTCATGATCTTGGCACTGATGACTGTATTATTGGGTAATTTCGTCACCTGCCTATCTCCGGCCAGTTTTCTTTTTCACTCATCAGATCCACCTGTTCCAGTTCCTTATTTAATTCAATTCAATTCAGTTTATTTCTATAGCGCCAATTCACAACACACATCATCTCAAGGCACTTTACAGTTCACCAGTTCATTTAAACTGCTTGTTTCCAGCCATCAGTGCCAGATTATTCGTGTCATGTATGAGAGTTCTCTAGCGTACCCAGTGTGTATCTGATTACCTGATCTTCACTAGTTGATGCCCCTGTCCTGATCTGTTTGCCTGACCTGTCTTTGGACTTCTATTGGATTCTGCCTGCTTACGGCCTTGGATCTGTCTTGGATTTCCATTTGGTACCTATTCAGATCTCTGATCATCTAAGACTGGAAATTTGCTCCAGCACTGATACTGTCTTTCTATTTTCCCTCCAGATTCTTCTGCTCCTCTTCGTCTGCTGACATCTGCTCTGCTTCACTCCTGGAACTCCCTGGGCGGCTCCCGCTGCATGCTTTGGAGAAATCATCCGGCTGGATTAAACTCCTTCCTCTGGGCTCAGATTGAACTTAAAAAGCAGGTTAGTGACTCACACGGTCACTGTAGTTCCCTTATCAGTTCTATCTCTGTATAGGTAGAAACTCAGGTTTCTACCTATACAGAGATTCCAGTCATCCAATCCAAGCTGACAAGCCACAAATTATTGAGCAGTTCATAAACAAATGTTTTTGTAATCACTCTGATCTGTCTGCCTGGGTCCTACATTCGGAGTCCTGATAAAAAAACTGGAAAGTAAAACACATTAAAAGGCTTTACTAAAATAGATGACCCCTCCACCCCAAATAAACTTTGACTGATTTGACTTTGACTTCATCCTATTAAGTAAAGCTCTGTGTTTCCACCTTGAAACTTTCTCTCTACGGTTCTTTTCCTGAGCAGAAATCACTGAGAATAAACTTTTTAAATAACCCTTCATAATGTTTATGCATTAAATACGACGATACATGATAACAGATTCTGACAGAAATTATAATTTTGCTCAGATCAGATGAGCTGTTTAGAGTTACTTATGAGAAGATATCAGGATGCAAAGTAAATCACTCAAAAAGCATGTTAATGTTACTGGACGATAACAATAGGGAACATTTCCAGAACAACCCTACAAATTTTCATTTAACCGATAGCTTTACATATCTGGGAATACGAGTTTTACCAAAACTAGAGAACATAGTCTCTGTAAATTATGAACCATTATTAGAAAACATTTGTAACTCTATAGAGAGATGGACATTACTACCCATATCCTTAATTGGTCGCATACATTTTTTTAAAATTAATATTATACCCAAAATACTATACTTATTCCAGTATATTCCCTTACCACTGTCAGTAATCCAGTTTGTGTGGTCTGTTGTTTGTGTTTGTCTCTCCCTCCACCACCAGGTGGCGCCCTGTCCTCGTTGGTCCTCCCTGCACACCTGCGTCTCGTTGGATCATTATCTGGAAGAGTACTTAAGCCATGGACTGTCACTACCTCGGGCCAGAGTGTCAGCCAGTTTTGGGTACTCTAGCCAAGCCGAGTTTTGCTGAGTCTACTGAGTCTTTGTTATTCGCTGAGCCTAACCTTGTGTTTTTGTTTTTGCCTTTTTGGCAGGAAGTCATCCTGCAAGCTGGATGTTTGGCCTTCTCCCGATGGAAGGATTGTTTGAGTCTCACACTGAGCAGGGGATAAACCTCCACAAGTTCCGTTCAAGTTCTCCTGGATTTCCGAGTGACAGTCCGCTCTATAGCTCCTCCGGATCCAACAAATGTCTACCTGTCCACTCTCCAACGAGTCACTACCTCTGAATCAACCCAAACAGACTGGATTCCGGGAAGAAAGTTTTCTCCACTAACGTGAGTCCCGTTTTCTCTGTCTCTCCAAGTCTTCTTCAAAGTTCCCACGGATCCTGAACTCACCTCTTTGAATTTCCCTCCTCCCTTCCAGTTTCGGTTCACCAGCCCTCTGAGTATACTGAGTTTCCTGAATCCAAACCCCGCTGGTTTAACCACAATAAACCTGTTCAACTTTTACCCTGGTTCTCTGAGTGGTTTACTGCATGTGGATCAGATCCTTAAATAAATCATGACAACCACCACCACAGCACCTTTTCATGAAACTTACTAAGTTCTTCACCAACTTCATTTGGAACAATAGGCGTCCCAGGCCTTTCACTTTTGTACTTGCCATATGAAAGAGGAGGGCTTCGGTGCCCTAATGTGCAATGGTATTATTGGGCGGCCCAGATCAGAACCATAATGTTTTATTTTTCTACAGAAAGTCCCCCATCGTGGGTTAGTATGGAATCAGTGGAAGTCACACAGGGTCTGACCTTAAAAAGGTATATATGCTAATCTCAACACCACCGGAAAAACTGTTCAAACCCAATTGTTCTTAATATGATTAATGTATGGTATGTGGTGAAGAAACATCTTGGAATTTCTAATAATTTATCTTGTTATGGCCCCATTTGGGGTAATATAGACTTCAAACCAGGAAAGTGAGATGCAGGTTTTAAAAGTTAGGCAGATGAGGGGATAAAATCTGTTCAAGATTTGTATTCTTCAAACAAATTAAGGTCTTTTGAGGAACTAGTTAATATATTTAATATACCCAAAGAGCACTTCTTCAAATATCTATTTTTTCAGTTCAAAGGAACTCTTTAAACATGCCAGTACTAAAAGCTTAGAAACAGAAATGGTAAAAAACTGCAATGCAAGAGGTTTAATGTCACACCTATACAGAATTATAGCATCAGAATCAAAAGAATCGTCAATGAATAAATTAGAAGCCTGGAGGAAAGACTTAAAATAAGATCTATGTGAAAGTGATTGGACAGAAGGCATGTAAGGAAGCTCAGACTCAAACAATAAGTATAAGATTAAAATTACTGCAATATAAATAGTTGATGCGGACTTACATGACTCCAGCTATTCTACATAAGTATAATGAAAATATTCCAGATACCTGCACAAAATGCAACAAACTCAAAGGTGATTTTTACCATTGCATATGGGAGTGTGAACATATAATGTTTTTCTGGAAAGGGATGAGGGACATGATCAATAAAATGGCAAGTATTAATCTACCATTATCAGCAAAAATATTTGTTATGAACTTATACCCTCCTGAAATTCAATTGAAAAGAAAGGAATATACTTTTCTTGACATGTGTTTGCTACAAGCAAACCGTCTTATAGCTCTTTTTTTGGAAAAAAGTTCAAGCACTTAATGTGAATGACTTGCTGAAAGAAGTGGCAAATAACATGGTCATGGAAAAAATAACTTATATATTTAAAGGTAAATGTAAAAAAATTGAGGAGATATGGTACCCATTCTTCTCCTTTCTGGAAAATGGTGGAGGTGGTATGTCAAGTGTAAGTGATACTGATACCAGCTGAGAAGCATTTTATTTATTTATTTACTTAGTTTTTTTTTTGTTAGTTTTTTTTATAGTTTTGGTTTTTCTGTTATATTGTTGTAATTTTAATTTGGTGTATGTTTGGATTTATTTATAAATACTGTGCTGTACTATCCTTCAATGTGTTAAAATTTAATAAAAATATGTGGGGAAAAAAAAAAAATTGTTAAACCAAACGGCTACTATCAACACATATTATTAAAGGGGTCATAGAATGCAAATTTGAGTTTCTATTTTCATAGATGAATAACAATAGCTTAGTGGGTGAAATGGACGTACAAAGAAGTTCAAACCCCATCAACACCTCCTTTTTCTGCAAATCTCACATTTCTAAACTTCCACCATAAAACGGGCGAATCCAAACGAAACACAGAGTTAACGTAAGCTCGGGATGTTGCCTTATTTGGTCCTGGCCTGGACTTTAGTCACCTTGACCTTTAACCTTTGAAAGGTTGTCCAGGCTACCGTCACTGGGTCCGGTTCGATTGCTCGTTCCCCTGCTGGCTCTGTTTCCACTACGTGCTGCACTGTAGTTGACCACAATCCAGGACGATTTACAAATTCCCCCCAGACATTTTTTTAGGTCTGAAAATTTAGGACATGTCGGGGAAAAAGAGGACGTCTGGTCCCCCTACCATACCAACAATCTGATGTTTCAGTGAGTGAGTGCTTGTTGCTATGATGCGTCTTTGCTCAGCAGCTTGCCTCGTTGTAAACCAACCAATCAGAGCACAGCTCATCTAAATATTCATGATCAAGTCATAAAAGGAAGAAAACCTGTCGTTTCATTCTGGGGCTTTAAACCAGGCTGCATTAGGGCTCATAGAACAGCTAATATGCCATTTTAAGCCCAACCAATGTTACACACCCCATTCAGAGACCTTAAGGACCAGATACCCTATACCAGGGATTCCCAGACTTTACCATGCCAAGGCCCCCCTA
>NW_015151422.1:100688-101816 GCF_000732505.1 Cyprinodon variegatus
AAAGAGAGAGAAATAGGAGGGGAGGGTTTCCAGGGACTGAGGGGGGGGAGCAAATGGATGGACAGAAGTTTCAAAAGAGGAGAGAAAGGAATGCGGGTGAGGATAAAGATTGAGGGAAGGAGGTGCAAGAAGAGCTGGGATCTAGAGGCCGTTTCCATGACGCCTCAGACCTTCTCTATGTGGAGACGGCAGAGTTCAAGTGGTCTGCACTGAGATCATGATGCTCTAACGATCATCGTTAGCCGCAAACAGACCAGGGACTGTTAGAAATACTAATTCACTAAATTACATCAGCTAATTATACATATAAAGTGAAGTGATTATAATTATGTCCAAATAAATTAGCTTGAAATGTTCAGATAAAAAATAAACAAAGATTTATTTGTTTCAGGGTTTTCAGGGGACATGTATGTATTCCATGCATGTTTTGATCCTTCGTATACCTCAAGGATCAAATAACAACGATGCTGAAAACCATCTTATTATCATAATCTGCTGCTCTGGGTCTTTGGTTTTATTCTAGTTTTCTCTCTGGGTTTGAAGTGATTGTATTTTTTATATTTGCTGTTAATATCTATATCATTTTTAACTTCTTAGTTTTATTTTATCTCTTTATTTATCTGTGCTGTAATTTTTTACATGTATTGGTTTTCAGTTATCTTAAGGTTATGTTTGCCATGGCGTCATACTGTCCTTTCTCGTATTCTCTATTGTTTAGATTTATTCTCCTTTAACTTAATTTATTTTCTAGTTATAGTTGAGCCCTGTTGTTTTCCCTGGTTACTCTATGTTGCCCCCTAGTGCTCAACTCCTTTCCCCTTAGCTCCCTTCTAGCTGCTTCCACCCACACCTGCTCCAACTTAGCTGATCTCTCCATTCAATGTTCTGTCTCCCATATCTACTCTCCTTTAGAGCTCCTCAGGCTCACTGCCTGCTCACACCGTTAAAAGGTCTGCTGCTTGAAATGAACAGACATGTTTGTCAGATCAGTTATTCTTTGACACTGGCTGTGGCTTCAAACACATGTCAGCTATAACATAACATTCAAACATGTCAGTGATCTGACAAAAAAAAAAAAGGTTTCTCAGTACAAACACGGCCATGGGAGCAGGAGGTCTATAGAGCAAG
>NW_015151422.1:104433-108415 GCF_000732505.1 Cyprinodon variegatus
CAACAAAAACAATGAAAAAAGCTCATATAAGTATGTATTACATGTGTGGATCATTGATAGAATTCTTACACAATAGTCACTCATCCAGACGGTCATCTTAAATCTAGAGCAGAATTGCTGCCAACGAAAAGAATCAAGTGGTTTACATGGCCTAGTCAAAGTTCGTCTCTAATTGAGTATGACCATAAAACAGTCTGAATGATGCAAGCACTGATGGGAATGAGAAGAGAGCAGAAGTCCACCATGACACCAGGAAGAATGGTGAGGTTTATCACTAGTGACCTCATCAAACCCTGGCATCAATGAGCCACTCTACCTGTTTCTACCTGAACAACAATCTGCTCAGCTATCGAGTCAAGAAAGGTTTGGTGTGAGAAGTATGGATATCATCTGACATCTCTGGTGTAGAAACTTTTGTTTCAGACATCAGGCCTGGAGCAGAAGGTGTACCTCTGAGCGCTGCTGTCAGGTGTCAGTGGGCAGCCTGGATCCTGCAGCGCATTAAGCCACACCACAATGTGTGTGTGTCTGCTGTGTGGCTCCGTGTGGCGTCCCTGGCCAGAGGCCCTGACGTCTAACATGGTTTAACAATGTCACGGTGGCGGACCCCGTGCTGCACGGCGCATTCACAGCGACACGCGCGCAGGTGCCCTCTGCTGCAGCGTGCTCGCAGGGTTATGGAGTGGAGCAGCTATTTTTCTCCGGCGCTTACTGGCCGAGTGGCCCTGAGACGTAGAGCCACACACACACAGAGGCAGCCATCTCATCTGGGCAGTATAATTCCATTTGTCTGGTCCAGCAAGCAGTTGGCCAACTCCATGAATTATTACAGTCCCATAAGGCATCTGGGGTGCAGCAGCGCTGGGAGGCCTATCTGTGTGTGTGTGGCCTCCATCTACCATTTAAGTTACCATGGAGGGTGAAATAGTAACACACTCCTGAACACACACACACACACACCCTTCCTCTCCGCCTTATCAGAGTGTGTGCATCTTCTATCTTCAAATAATGTTTTGTCTCTTTCCTTTGCACTATCATGCTTCTACAAATGGAAAAACGGCATCTCATTCCTCTCTCCGGGGTTTTCTTAGCAGCTCATTTTTTTAGCCAGGGTCATATGTAAGTGTGTGTGTGAGCACGGCCGCTCCTCTCTCTTTCTCTCTCTCTCTCTCTCTCTGACCATGTTGAACATTGCCTAGAAAGATCATCGGAGCAAAAAATGGATTTCATTTCAGCCTGTATTACAGGATCTAAAGTACAGCAGGTCTCCTGTAATCTGAAGCCCTTTGTATTATTCTGCTCTGATTGAGGCGGAGTTCTTGAAGTGGACGGAGAGTTCTTTTCTTAATATGAAGTGAAATGGAGCCGGTGCAGTGATACAGAAAGAGTTTTTCTAAGTGTGAGGCTGCTTTGGTGAGAGACAGATGGCTTTTTAAAGCGGCCGTTCAACGCAGAGCACCAGCAGGAGATATAGCGGTATGTTCAGTCCATTGGGCCAACACTCGCTTAGTGTCACACTGGATTAACAGATCAACTCAAGCATTTTCAGGCAGTGTGGGTGACTGTGTGTGGTCACCAGGGTCCTTCACACTCAGCAGGCTCCTCTCCCCACCCATGAAACCACCCTTTCAAAATATCTGCACAGAACTTTATGAGAGGAAGCTTCTCAGGCTCCATTGGTGGCTCAGATTAAGATGCTCAACAGAGTTGAAAACATTCAACTACGAAAACTCATCCGAGGCTAGCCTCTTATCGTTCTTAACAAAAACATAAAAAAAAATAACCATAAAACTGTTTAACAACATTTAACTAAACAAAAAGATGTAGGTTTGATGCCAAATGGAAACATTACACTTAAAGNAAAGATTTGCACAACAAATTAAATAATTTTAACGATGAAATAAATAACAAAACTTACAGCAAACAAAAAGGATGGGGCATTTAAAATGGAGGTAAAACCAGCAAGGCCAAAGAGAAGCAGACAGCGGAAGAAACGGGCAATGAACAATGACGACCCGGCAACTTAGATACAGTGGAGATATGAGGAGGATTTCATGGCAATGAAATTCCACTCCCTCTGAATCCGTGATCGGACCGGGCTTGGATCAGTTAACCGTGCTGAGCTTGGTTCCTTACGACCGTTTCCACACCAAGATAGCGCGGTTCCTCGACTCCTAGTGGCGATCTACGGTACTACGGCTCTCTAGAGGGAAAAAAGCAAACCAACATGGCGGCGCCCGTAACATTCAGGAAGTTTGCAGAGAGTCAGGTGAAGAAGGCAGCCTTTGGTGAATTTACTTGACAGAGTCGGCTTTAAGGATGTGTAATCCTGGCTTTCAGACGCAGGAAACAACGATAGACGTTGAGGTTCATCACACTGCTAAGCAGAACCATCACTGGAAATCTTGTGGCACTGTAGGGAAGCTAGGATTTGTAGGAATGATTACGCAGGGTGACTGTAAGGAGATGAGGTGGTCTGCTCATTAAGAACCGAGCCAGAACTGAACCGGGCCAAGCCCAACTGATGAACCAGGACCAGTTTAGTGCGGTTTGGTTGGGTTTGGAACAGTCCGGTTCAGTTCTGCGTGCCATTTACACTCAACCAACCTGCTACCTGGGTTACCGTGCTGGGACCGATCTCTGCACGGTTTCTAAAGGTTAGTGGAAATGGGGCTTAAGGAAGGCAAAGACAGCTGAGAGAAAATGACCTGAAACAGACAGAGAGGAACACAAGGTAGAAACTGAACAAAAAAATAAATGAATAAAAAATAAGAAAGGAAAAGCAGAGAGAAATGAAGAGAGAAACTCCAACATCAGTCTTTAGATAAACATGCCTAGAAAGCAGTTCTTCCATTTCAGCTGCTGTCTGAAGGCAGTAGATTAAACAGTCTAATGATGTCTCTGCTATGAAGCAACTCAGACCTATAAATGCTGGAATGGAGCATTAACTGTTAAGTGAGCTTAATAAGTCCGACTCAAGAATGAGTTAATGACCAACTCTTTAGTCGAGGGAAGAAAAGAGTGAGACATCAAACAGCTAAAGGCAGGTTATTTAAAGGAAGGCGCAGCCAATCAAAGGGCTCTGTGATAACGATCCTAATGTTTTTATACCGTTAGACGGTGAGTCATTTTCACCGTACACAGGACAGCCCGCCGATTAGCTGCAGCTGCAGACCCAATCAAGGCCTAAAGGTGAGCAGACGATTAGAGCAAAGGGCCGTTTGAGCTGAAATCATTTAGCTGATAAGAGGTAATGGTGTGTTGGATTTCTAAGCAGTTCTGACTGAATCTGCTCAGAAAGGCTGAGCTGAACGTCACCTTCTCCAAAGAGCTAAAGATGGAAGACTTCACGTCCAGCATTGATGTTGGTTCCTAAATGATTCAAATATCTCCCTCTGGCTTCCTGAGGACACCATCCAGGCCTCTGCTTAGTGCTGGGTTTTCATGGTTAACACTAACGCGTTAACGTTACTAACAGCGTTACCTTTTTTAGTAACGAGTGATCTAACTAATTACTTTGACTGTAACTATAACGCAGTTACCATTGCCGATACCCCGTTACTGCGCGTTACTCAGGTCGCACAATGAACCTTTTTTTCATGATAGGACTCGTGTGCGCCTTGTCATGAGAGAGGAGAGGATGGCTGATGTATAGTGAGATTCCGGTGTGTCAGTTGGGTAGGTGGGTGTTTCCGCTGGCGGGTTATTAATTTCATATACTCACCAGATCTGAACGCCCTGTTAAAAAAAACTTCACACCCATGAGTAGAGGTCATGCAGCCTGATGATATTTACACCGCATCAGATAACGTTTCCCCCATGTTAGACAGGGGAAACGGTCCTGAACTGTCCCGCATCCTGAACGAAAAGGTGGGGGTCGGGTGGTGAGGGTTACGGGGGCAAGAAATGCAAAAGTAACGCAATAGTTACTTTTATTAGTAACTAGTTACTTTTATTGTGGAGTAACTCAGTAGCTCAGTTA
>NW_015151422.1:109714-113488 GCF_000732505.1 Cyprinodon variegatus
GAACCCCAGTCGGCCTCAGCAGATAGCCGCTCACACTGAGCCTGGTTCTGCTGGAGGTTTCTTCATGTTAAAAGGGAGTTTCTAATTAATTTCAGATGAGGTGAACATTTACATCACTGACTGACCACCTTTGGATGGTGTGCACCATGGATAATCCTGGCTGGTGTGATATAGTAATATAAGGCGGCAGAGGGACCCTGTATTCAAGTGAGACAGAAAGTGGGAAGTTTCACAAAGTTTAATGAAAATAAACAGAGCAGAAAATGCAGAGCTGTGGACCTGCAGTGGCTGTGTGGGGAGGCGGGTCACAACCCATCACTGGCACTCTGGTTTAACAGTTCAGTCCACCCCCTCGGGTGAGGCAGGATCAGGCCGATGCACTGCCTGAGATGAGTGTCCCTGAAGCAGCAGCCATGAACAGGCAGGAATCTGAGGTCAGGTAAAAAGCTCAGAACAAGGACGGTACAGAGATCCAGGAGTCTGTAACACAACCAGGGGTTCTGATCAGAGAAAGAACAGACAGATCCAAGGTTCCAGGAATACACAGTGTTCAGCTAGAATCAGAGTTCCAGAGTCCAGCAGAGAGATCAGGCAGACACACTCAGACGGAAACAGGCAGGCTCAACAGTTGAGAGGCAGAAGCATGACACGACACCAGGAAAACTATGGAACTTTAAACTAGCTCCCCCTACCCAGTCAAAACAGGAACAGGGCATGTTCAGTGGAGAAGAAACAGGACACGATCAGGAAACACCAAGACACGACAGATAACCCCCTCTAACCACTGACCTCAGAACAGGAACATGAACCCTGAAAAAACTCAAACTAACCATTCAATGATCTGGACTCGATAGCTGGAGTGAGCCGTTTATAAAACAGAACGAGCAGGTGGATACGATGAATGATAATTAGTGAGCGGGGAGGGAACGGCAGGTGAGCGAAGTGAGCGATTAGGCCAGCTATCAGAGCAGCGAACATGACAGATATAGGAAGTACAGCCTGCCCAAATGCAGATTTAAAGCCTCGCTGCATGACTGATCTGTGTTCCCAGTTTCTCTTTATTACAGCCAAACATAGATTAAACACATGACAATGTTTGCATCACCTAGTTCAGTCGCTCCAGGGATGGAAACACCATTTACCTGAGAACTGAATGTAAAGGTGGCTAATTTAAACAATAAAAGGAGCGGTTTCACTCAGAGCTAGATCCCTATTTTCCAGAACTTTCATTCACTTCAGCCATTTTTCAGACTTTAAGGCGTTACTCCACCAACTAAGGGTGAGGATGACATCACAGAGTCAAACTAAAGCCAGAGGAAGAAGTGACTGTATCTAGCGTTGTTGGTACCTGTGACTTCCTGTAGCTGTGCTTTCATCATGGCCACCGGAAGCTTTGGTTCCTACCTTGGAGGTTTTTATCTACGTGCTTTTAACGATAATGAAGGTTTTCCTTTGGTGGTTGTGATTGTGACCTAGCGTCGCAGTGTAACCCACAGACCGGGGGGGTATAATGTGAGCTTAAAGCTTCTTTCTCTTCCAATAATTTCCTCTCTGTTTTCCTTCACCTTTTGTCCTCTCCAACCCCCCACATCATCCCAGGCCTCCCAGCCACCTCTTTTAGTCTCATCCCTTCATTCCTTCTTTATTGCTTTCTATCTGTTTTCCCTCCATTCTCTCCTATCTGCCTCTATCTCCACCTCTTCCTCTCTTTCCTCCCCTTCCTCTCTCCCCCGTTCTCCTAATAGCGCTTTGACAGCGGCAGTGTTTCTAATCAGAGGTGAGGAGAGCCAATGAGCAGCCGTCCGATCCTCTCTGCTCTCTCATCAATCGGCTCTAACTGAACGGTAGCAAATCTTAGCCGGGACAAAATTAATATGTAGCAGATCTGCGGCGCGCCGGCCGGCCCAGGAATTGGAAATGGCTTCTGCGCTGCCTGACCCGCATCCCCACTCTACACTGTGTGTGTCAGGAGGTTGTGGCGGCAGATTATTGGAGAGACAATTGGCTGTACGGCAGTAATCAGAGGAACACTGAGGTGTGTCTATCTTATGACTGCTCCCTGACAAACACACACACACACACGTTCACCAGGACACCTTCCCGCCCACCATCCAATTCAATCAGACAGTCCATCCGCCCTGCAGAGCAATGTGGCACTGCCCCCGTGCATGACAGTATCAATTCAATTACCCAGGAAATGGATCCATATTCAGCCCATATAAACTCATACGCAGCGCCAGGAGGGGCTGCTGCTGCCACCGAGACAAAGAAATGCGCATTTACCCTGTAATAACTTTCATTTGCGGCGGCTTTGAAAGCCATTCTCAGCCAGGCATTTGTCGCTGTCACATCGCGTTATCCACAAATCAGGTTTACAAAATATCAATTCAATTTCTGGCGTAGCGCGAAATGCTACGAGAGGAGAAAAAGGAGAGAGCCTCACACACACACAGACGGAGCCGGAGCCACTGAAGGGGCCCCTTGTGGTTCAGGCAGGATTCCAGTCAGAACTAATCAAAAGCAGAGCAGACCATGCTAATCTCTTCAATTTCATCCTGTAGTCTGCCGTCTTTCTTCACGTTACAGGTGCAAACGAGTGGAAATGTCTGTGTGGAAACACACACACACACACTCTGAGCAAATCTGACATAAAGCACCGATTTAAAACTGCACATCGTGCTGCTCATCCAGCAGGGCGGCGCTGTGGCTCAGCTGCAGATGCTTCGTTCTCTTACGACAACAACAGAAGTGATTCCTTGGAGTTATTTGAGCCTGAAGACGTTTCCTCCAAGCATCAGGGAGGTGTGACAGAAACACGCGGGACAGCTTGACTCCGCCTTCACATCATGAGCTGAAGCGAACCCGAACCCTGATAGCAGTAAATTATCAGGTCGGCCACAGCAATCAGGAAAAACGGTTGCCGACCTGGAAGAGCAGAGAGTCTGCATTAAAAACATCTGTCTACAGCAGAGACAATCACAGACAGGTTTCCTCCTTTACACCCTCAGCTGGACAGGGACACATCAAGCAGAGACGGTTTCAGAGTATTTCCTGCTGAGAAATGAATGCAACAGAAGGATCTTAAAACATGAGGGACATAAGCTGGGGATTATCCGGAACAAGGAAGAAACAGGAAGGAAGAACCCAGAACTGAACAATACCAGAACCAGTCTAAACCCACGGAGTCCCCACTAAACCTGAGACAACAGAAACCCTGTGAACAGGGCAGCACATGTCGCAGAGCACAGTTGTTAAACTGAAGGCTTGTTGGCCAAATTTCAAACTTCACAATGAATTTATCGGCCCTCAAGAGTCAAAGAAGTCATATCAGAGAGCCCTGAGGCACCTGGCTGCCCTCAGTGCCCCACAGCAGCTGTGGCTACAGTGTAGCAAACCACTATCAGTGAATGAAGTAATTACAAAAACAAATTTATCTATAAAAACCTTTTAACACCCAGCAGGACCAAAGGTCTAAACACAATCATAAGACACTAATTATCAACCATAAAAACAATAAATAAAGTGGTCTTTAAAAGCCATGATATAAAAGGAAAAAAAGGCAACATCTCAGTGTTAAAAGCCAAGGAAAAGAAAGGGCTTAAATAAGACAAAGTTTGGAGGCCTAACGACCAAAAGAAGGTCATTCCACAGCTTAGGGGCTGCAGACAGGAAGGGGCGGGGCAAGAGCATTTAGAGCTTTAAAAGCAAATCAAAGGATTTTAAAATCAGTCTTAAAATGTACTGGTAGACAATGTAATTCAATTCAGTTTATTT
>NW_015151422.1:113775-115244 GCF_000732505.1 Cyprinodon variegatus
AGAAGCATAGATACAAAAGGCAACGGTCAACCAGCTCCACAGGCGGCCCCGTCCAGGAAACACACAGCCAGGCAGACGAGCTCCGAGCCAGCTCCCATGTCAGAGGATGAAGAGAGCACATCCAGTTAGTCCAGTTATGTCGTCGGCCTCACCTCAGTTGGCTTCCCTGACCCCCTCTGACATTTAGACATTGAGGGTTCTGGGTTGTGGATTGGGGGGTGGGGCTTGGTCCTGGGATTATTGGATGTGAGTGCTATGTTTTTCTTCTCTTCACAGAGACTGTGTGTTGCGACTGGGGGCACTAGGGTTGGAAGGCGTGATTGTGACTGCGTATTTGTTTTTTTTTTGTTTTTTTTTTTATTTCTTGTTGTATTGGGTTTGGTTGGGGTCTGAGCTGCTCCCTCTCCCAAGAACATCTCAGTTCATCACTACGTGCAGAGCACATTCCCCCATCCTCAAAAAAAGCTCAAAAAAGAGCAGATTTTTCTGAGCTTTTAACTGTTGGTTCAGCCTTCATGGGGGTTTCTGAAACGGGTGGTACCCAGGCGGGGGAGGCGGCTTTGCTTTGGAGGAAACTGTGTTTAAATCTGTGAAGATTCTCAGTAATCCAGGTTAGTGTCTAGCTTTAAAGGTTCAGTTGAGGCAACTGGACGTGATGTTTTCTAGAAGATGTTTCTCCTCTCATCCAAGAGGGAAGAGCTGTGGGTCTGGATACGGCCGAGGCAGTGAGAAAGTGGGGTAAGTTTGTGGGACATGAGGGCCAAAAAGAGCAGGGATCCAGGTGGAAAAAGGGTCCCAGCATTCTCGCGCACCTCGCTCTTCTAGCCGCTCCATCTTCATCAGTCGTTTTCCACAATGGCAGTCATACAAACAAAACAAGATAAGGTACCAAACAGGAAATATTCAGTGTAGAGCGGATGGAGATTTGAGCAATCAGAGGCCTACTGTCACCTGCAATTTTGAAGACGTGCACCAGAGTGTCTGCTGAAGGGGCGACTGAAGTGTGAGTCAGGAGAGGGCAGGTGGGAGGTGAGTCTTCTGGGTATTGTTTCTAAAACTGCTTTGGAAGCAGGTGAAAGGTTCTGTCTAAGACCACCTCCTTTGTTCAAAGATGGTTTTTCCAGGATAACAAATATGGCTTCCTTAACCCCTCGCTCAAATCATCTGTCTTCCTCGACCAGAATCTGGACATTGTTGTCCTCCAACGAGTGTCCTTTAGCCTTCAGGTGTAGGTGAACAGTCCTGTCCTGCACAGAGCCATGCTCCTGTGTAGCGGTAGCTTGGTTTCTCCAATCTACAGGTCTGTGCTATATTCACTGCACTAAATGGCGTAAACCACATGATCGGCCTTGTTTCTGGGCGTCTAGTCTTTGGGGCGAACCAGTTCTTGTCTCAGAGTGTTGCCGGGTTCTAACCCCAGGCTCACACCGACTCCGGTCTTACCGTTGCGGTGCGGTGGGTGCGGCGCC
>NW_015151422.1:117954-119118 GCF_000732505.1 Cyprinodon variegatus
AGAGCCGTTGCACACCATGATGTAAGGCTGATTAATGGGGCCCAATAAAGGACTAAGGAGTTTAAATAACTTCACATCTCAAATCAGGAACAATATTATGACAGCTGGGGAACCAGTCGGTGAAATCTATTTCCAATCTCATGGCTTCAGTCAGGCCGTCAGCTAGGGGGCGCCGTGTGTAAAGCGAAGCAGGCTCAAATTAGGAGCAATATTTTTGGTTACTTAGCGTTTTTTAAGAGAAAAATGACAGATTTATTTTTTACCAAGTGATTTTTTTTACTATGTCATTCATTCATTTATAAAAAGAAATACTTTGTTAAATAAATATTCAGTTTTGAGCTTAATATTTATTTAACAAACTAAATATAGTATAATATTTTTCTAAATGAATGAATGATAGAGTAAAAAAAAACAACCCCCTTATTTTCCCTGTAAACTCACTAAACCAGGCATCCCCAAACTCGGTCCTCAAGGCCCCCTGTCCTGCAGGTTTTAGAGGTTTCCTTGCTCCAGCACAGCTGATTTTAATTGAAAGCTGATTAACAGGCTTTTGGTCTACTGCAATCATTATAACCAGCTGTGCTGAAGCAGAGAAACCTCTAAAACCTGCAGGATAGGGGGCCTTTAGGACCGGGTTTGGGGATGCCTGCGCTAAATAACCATAAATATTGCTTCTATTGTTTGATTGGTTAACTTTACAAACGGCGCCGCATAGTCAGCCACCTGCAGGGCGACACGGTGTCTGGGTGGATCACAGGTACTTTCAAAGAAAAAAACAGGGCAGACTTGTGAGGCCTGCTATGATTGATTTATTCTCCTCTTTGCAAAGACATGATGACAAAGAAGACTGTTGACCCCACCAACCCAGAACCTCTCCATCAGAAGTCCTTCCCTCCAGCTGCCAGTGGACCTCCAGCTTCCTGACAGACCAGAAGCGGCAGGTGAAGCTCCAGGCGTCCTGGAGACTTCCTCTTCCCTTTACTGCTGTCCTGGGTCTGATCAGGCCATCCATGAGTCTGCTCCCCTACAGGAGGACCTCTGGCCCAGTCAGCACCACCCTGATAAAGACAGTGAAGAAGACGACGATAAACTCAACAAATTCAACCAGATCATCCAGTCAGATTGATTCAAAGTTTAAAAATCTAAGGAAAACCAGCTGATTGC
>NW_015151422.1:121983-123824 GCF_000732505.1 Cyprinodon variegatus
CTGAGCTCCTCCCCCTATCTGTAAGAGAGAGCCCAGACGCACTACAGAGAAAACTCATTTCAGCTGCTCTTTGCATGGTTTGTTTTCAAATGGTTTGCTGCTGTCTGTTTGGACCTTTCTGAACATGTGCAGCAAATGGACTGATCCAATATGGTGGACACTGAAGGGGGGGGGGCTGAGACGCACTTAATATTATCAGCGTTCTGATGGCATTTTAGCCAAAGGAATTTGATCAAAAACATAATTAATGTGCACAAATAAGGAATAGTTGTATTAACCAGACATGGAAGTTTTATGGGGCCCCCAGGAACTTGGGGCCCTGGGCAACTACCTAGTATTGCCTAATGGTAAATCCCCCCCTGCTTTCTAACAGCTCAGACTCTTTTTGTCCCTCTATGGTCCCTCTGTGATGAAGAGCGACTGGATCCCTTTCAGAGCAGCGGGGCTACTCTGAAGTGACTACATCTGGTGTTAGAATATGAACCAACTGATTTTTGCTTTGGTTACGTAGAAAAAAATAATAACTTAACTGAAAAGGAGAACCATGTTTTGATTCAGTTCTATTTTTTGTAATTTTAACCCTGAAATGGAACCAACAGACCTGCATCCTGCTGCAGTCTGTAACCCCTGGATGACGTTCCTCCTGCCGCCTTCCTGCTCCGATCTTCCTCCTTCCTGCTGGGATCTTCCTCCTCTGTAGGTCCTACCAGCCACAAGGTCACAGTGTGTTTTTAATTGTGGTGCCCCCCTCCCAGCCCCCCCAGCCCAAATGATGAACGACTGCACCTTGTGAAAAGGGCCTTCTCCAATAAACAAGCTTATCTGTCCTCTCTCCCTCCCGCTGCAGCCGGTGAATAATGAGCTCTGGGTATCACTGTTAATCACTATAATTGTTAATGTTAAGAGGGGGCCGCTCGCTGACTGCCCAGCGCCTTTATTGATTTCATTTTTTTTACATTAAAATGCTGCATGCCTTTGTCAGAACGCTGGGTCACCATCACCCACCACTCCCCCCCCAACCCTGGAGAGAAGCTAATTAGTTATTTAGCGGCTGTGTGTGACGGTGTATGAGGGGCTAAAGCCTGTTATCAGTAGCCTGATAAAGGGAATTGGTTGTCCCACAGTAGCTGTGAGAGGCTAGAGCTGATAGCAGTGTGGCTATTATAGAGACGACCCCCCCCCAACACACTAACACATCTACACACTGGGCAACACACAAGCATGTACAGACATTTTGGCTCATAAACACGCCTCTTTCAATTGAATTCTTGGTCAAATATTCGTCCTGAACCGTTTTCTGCACTTTCTGTTTCTCGTGTTACATTCAGACCGCATTAGATAGGCGCAGCAAAAAGCTGATGCTGCTCCTGTGTTCAATGCCAGAGGGCTGCTTTGCTATATTTGCTGTGATCAGCGGGTAAAAAGTAGTTTGAATCTATGTTGAAGTGAGAAAGTCCTCCTGGAAACATCGTAAATGCAGTCAGTTCATCCAGATTACCATCCTGCCTTCAAAGATTATTTCTCTGTGGAAGCCGCTCAGACCCCCACATAGCGGCGGGGCGCCGTCACTGGGAATCCCCAGCAGCAGCTGCCTCAGTCAAGGAGAAGTGGGTGGAGAGCTCTTCTCCAAGCTCTTCTCCAATTCTGTGATATATCTGCTCCAGAGACCATGGATGACTGCTTTTCAAGGTGCATTATGGGAAATTTCAAGTCCACTACTTTTTCATTCAGTAGCGTTCTCGTGTGCTTGTGTACTCGTGACACGTCATCAGCCTCAGCCTGAGTATCGTGCCAATTCTCGAGAACGCCAGATCCAGAACGCACCAAATCCCCAGATGTTG
>NW_015151422.1:126636-131204 GCF_000732505.1 Cyprinodon variegatus
CTACTTGAGTACAGTTACAAAGTATTTGTACTTCGTTACTTCCCATCTCTGCCCGTTGGTTAATGGTGAACTCAGATTAATATTTACATCAAATGTTTCTCCTTTTGCCTCCATCAGTAGTTTCTATTCACTGTTTTCAGATCAAATGATCTTTTATCTTTATTATTATATACATTTTTATTTTATTTATACTTCTCAAACAGTCCAACCACAGAAGTTCCAGATCTTTTTCTGGTCCTTTAATTCTGCGGCTCTGCTCTCAATTCTTAAACTTTAAAATCCATATTTAGGAATGAACACCTTCTGACAAGAAGACAGTTCTGCTTATGTTGCATTATTGGGGCGCGGACTGATGCACAGGGGGACTGCTTCAGGTTTACGAGGATCTTTTAGAATCATTTACTGAAGTTCAGAAATTTGGTTGAATCTGCTGTGGTGTGTTGATAGGAGGAGGAGGAAATTACGATTAGAATTGGAAAATGTTGATGCATGAGGCCCAATGTCACCATGATGAAACATGATGGTGGCAGCATCATGCTGCGGAGGTGCTTTTATTGGGCAGAAACAGTTCAGCTTTTCAGAGCTGATTTCTGAAGCTGAGGACCATCTGGAGGAGAACCGGCTAGGCTGGGAGAGACGTTGGCTTCCAGCTGAACAACCAGCCAGATAAACAATGGATGGATTACATCACAGGAGCGTTATGTGTCAGAATGGTCCAGTCAAAGTTCAGACCTAAAATCAGAACATACAGCAGGACCTGAACGTCGCTGTTCTCAGATGCTCTCTGCAACTGAGCTCCAACTGCCGAAATGTTTCACCTTCAGTCAAAGATTGAGTCTGGATCCAAAGTTATGCCACAACTTAAATATTTCCATTTATAAACAAAAAAAGAGAACAGAAGACCAAGATGTTCAACTTCTAAAAGCAGGGAAACTGTAGTGTGGTTCTGGGTCCAAGGTTTAGGTGGGTTTTTCGGTGGACACAGAAGATGAATGTTGAGATAATCAGAGAAAATCTAACTTAAAGGCATAGTGGAGGATTTTCATGCATTTTTTTAATAGACCAACCCTGTACCCGCTCCCCTCTGCAGAGTGGGTACAGAGTCGTGTTTTGCAGAAAGTAGTGCCGTCGTCACTTCTTGCCTCCATGATCTAAGCTTAATTAGTTTCAGGAACCTATTGTCACAAACTGTGGTTGGTGCAAGGCAGGGACCTGATGATCCGCCACACTGTGGGCTGCTGTTCAGGAAAGAACCCTCTGGTGTGACGGTGAGCTGGACTTTCCTTCAGCATCCACTGGAACTTCTCCCAGAATGGCTCATGGTGGAGGCGTTCTGAGATCAGACCAGATCCCCTCTGCCCCAGGGCTCCCTGTCCCTCCAGCGTTGAAGAAGGATTGTCGTGCTGCGTATCTGCTGCCATTACTTCCTACTTACTTACTTACCTTCATACCACCTAAAAGCTCCAAAACTGGAAGATGCAGATGAACTGAATAAATGGGACTGATCTGCATTCTGACAGCTGTGATGAGGGAGGAGTCAGCAGAGTAAAAAGTTCACCAAAGACTGAAGACCATCGGTCACATCATCCCAGATCACTTCCTCTATTCTCCGTGCTCCTCCTCCGTCCTCCTGCCCCCCCCCTCCCGCCCGGCCCGTCGGTCCGTCTTGGTGAAAGGCCAGTTTGAGCACAAAGGCTGGCGGTGCAGGTAGTTATAGAGCTCCATTGTCACCCAGCCGTTCTCTATCTGCTCCATCTTAATAAGAGCAGTCATCATTTAGAGTCTAAGTCGCTCTCAGCCTTCTCGCTTTAATTATGACATATCGATTGTCTCGTTAAGTCTAGTTTGGCTTAATGAAATCTATTGTAGCCTCTAATTCTGTCTTCCATTGTCCGGCCCTGCAGCACTGACTGGTAGATGTGGACCTGGGCTCTCTTTGTGTCGTATAATCGGACTCTGTGTGTGGCTCCTTCTCATGCCTGTTTGGGTCCCGGTTAATCTCCTCCTTGTGTGCTCTTTCAGGCGGTGTTTGCGTGAATCGCCTTGCTCCAGGCCCTGAGTGTGTTTCTGCATCTGGAGTTGTGTTGGTCTTTGCATCGACGGGTCCCCGCTCTAAAAGGCGCCGCTGTCACCGTTTATCTGCTGCTTCCTGATTCCCTTCCATCGACTCTCAGCCAATCAATTCACTAAATGATGCAATTATACGCCCCCCCTCTCCTCACCCCCACATTTAAAGTTGAGAGGTTTATTTTGGATCAATCCCGACCACTTTGTGTGCAAATTACACAATTGCATTGCCTTCAGATTCTTTAGGCAGCCCAATTGGAGCGAGCCCTGGGTGTGAATGCCTAATGAGGGCCCCTGTCCTTCAAAAAGACTCTGTCGAACACAGATGGAGACAATTAGAGGAGGGAGGAAGGCAGAAAAAACACTCATTCCTGCTTCTTTACTGTGTTCCACGGTTTAAAAAGTACATTTGCATGACGATTTTCTACCATTTCCAGGTTTCTCAGGTCAACACAGAGCGGACATCAGTCCAATAAGTTACTGTCTGCATATTTCATAAGAAAGTCTAAAAGTAAACTCACCTTGTTTGGCGACAGAACTAGCAAACATTTCTCCGTTTGCCAGTAGAGGAAGGGAACGTCGCCTGGAAATCCCAGCTGATGCTCCTTTCTAAGCATAAAGGCAGCAGATCTGGTTATCTCAGAAACAATCTCAGTCTGACATGTCACTGGAGGTCAATGAAAATGAAACTGATTTCCATGACAACCAACCACAACAGATTAAACATGGTTTAAATATTCGTACAACATTAGAGCCCAGAGAGCTGACCTTTGACCTTCCACGTTCCATGACTGTAACAGGACAAAAAAAAAAACCTCGGCTGTTAAACTCACATCATTTTTTAAATATTTTTATTCCAGGTTGAGGGAAATCTGTTTGCTTCTCACTTCCAGCTGCAGCCTGCAGACGGACGGTTCAGCTGCCCTAAAAAATAAGAACAGTTATTTTATTAAACACCCACTATCAGGCAAACAGCAGCCTCTTCTATCCAGCCAAAGATCCAGGATCTGTTTCAGCTGGCCCTTTAGGGCCCATCGCTCACCTGCCGGAGAAAAACTGCACTACACCCTCAGTCCAGCAGGTGGCGGTAATAAAACCTCACAACTTTACTCCTTTCCTTGCTGTAGAGCTTGATCAGTTATTGTTTTGGTTTCTGCTGATGGATCCTGTCATCAGTTCTTTCATCAATAAGTCGAACTGGACTAATGAAAAGTTTCAATAATTAATAAATATTTTATTTTAGTTTCAAGCTGCATCTGTTTAAAAACTTCTGAACACAAATTTTCTTTCTCTGACAGGATCACTGTTTTTCTACTGCATAATTGCACCGTTTATATTAATGCTCCGAACCTTCAGATCAAGCGTTTTGCACCATGTCACACTTTTTACATTTGATCACTGTTACACTTTAAGGAATGGAAAGCTGTACTAAATAAAATGTAGTCAAAGTTTTTAAAAGTAGAATCCTTGATGCAGATGGAGGAGTTACTTTAAAGCATCCTGAATGAACTAAAGCAGGAATATTTAAAGCTGCTAATGAAGCATTTTAATGAAGCTGGTTTCAGGTGAGAATAAAGTGTCCAGGTGTGAATCCAGGAACGGTTATTAGACAGCAGGCCTCTGAGCCTGAGTTCTTCAGAGATCCTCAGACCAGAAGGAGCTCTTAGTGAAGTTATATCAGGGAAATCTTTATTTCAGTGTTTTTTTCTTTTTCTGCTCCTAAAGTGAAGCAGTGTGAAGCTGAGAGAAGCTGGAGTTCTTCTCTGGAGACCTGCTGTCTGATAATACTAAATATAACAGTCGTACTGTTATTATCATGGAGATGAGATCCACTGCTTCTCCTCCAGTTTCATCAGCTGCATGGAACGTCATTTATGGAAGATCCAGAAGATGTTGTTTGATTGACTGTTTTCAGTATTTTTCAGAGTATGAAATGTTCTCCTTAAATGTGTTTAAATTCAGAGGAGGAGAATCCGACCCTGATGACGTCAGCATGAAGCGTTTCTATCTCCATATTTGGTCGTTTCTCCAAATCAAAGCTATCTACTCCAGCAGCCAATCAGAGTGAAGCAGATCATCATTAGATGATAAGGAAGAAAATCAGCCCCAAACATTTGATGCTTCGGGTAATTGATTAATAAATTCCTTTGAATGATTAATTGGGTCCAATAGACGAATCCACTTAACTAAAAAGCATCGTCTGTCCAACCAGGCTCCGACCGAAACATCTGGACCCTGATTTGATCCACAGCAGAGTTTGCTGGATTATTCATCGATTATAAAAAAGATTCTCCTCGGATTAGGTCAATAATCTGCATTTATGTATTTATTCCCCTAAAATAGGATAATCTGCTAATAATAGATGCAGATATTTCATTATTCTAGATATAAATCCTCTTATTTCGTTCCTTAGCTTCCTGCTCAAAGCGAGAGAAAATACAGCTTCCTCCTGGAAAAGGATTTAGATTTCAGTGTATACCTTAAGTACAGGGGCCATCACA
>NW_015151422.1:131614-132250 GCF_000732505.1 Cyprinodon variegatus
CAGGGGCCATGTCAGGGGCCATACCAGGGGCCTTACATATGAATGTAATTCCTGATACATTCTGTCCCTCCTCACACCTCAGGATCCCAATGATTGTAAATAAACCTCTGGTGACCCTCAGCTGCAGTCGGAGGCCCTTAAAGGGGCCAGTCACCCACATCCTCCTCTGACCCCGCCCCTCTCTGTCTCTGATGTTTAGCCGTCAGGCAGCGGCTGGCCGCCTCTGATCGTTGACTCCTGCCGGAGCCGCTGTTTGTGTGCAGTGGGAGAGAGCCAATCTATTCCCCTTAGTCCAACATGGCCGCCGGTGCTGGCTGGCTGGAGGGATGATGGATGACGGCTCGGAGCCAGCGTCTCAGACAGCTGCTGGGTCCGAGTGGAAACTTGGAGGTGACGGAGCAGTGACCCTCTCCTCTGAAACACAGGCTGACCTGGATTGGTTGCTTCCCACTGGGAAGTCTGAGTTTGTTCTGCTGTAAACTGGGCTGCTCCCAGCAGAGACCAAGGCTCCCAGTACAACCAGCACTGTGCTGCTGCCCTGGTTTCCTGTCACTGGGAACCAGTAACCGCTGGCGGACTAAAGGAAAACCATTTAGACATGGAGGCTTTGTTTAAACCACAGAACATGAAGGCAGC
>NW_015151422.1:136293-136846 GCF_000732505.1 Cyprinodon variegatus
TCATTAAATGTTCTTTAATATCTAGTCAAATAAAGGAAACTTTTAAAGCATCTGAAGTATTTTAACTTGACAGAATTCATCCTGTTGCTCCTGATTAATAAGCATTTTATCTTTGTTAGGATTATGATCATTGATGATGTGTGAGTCTGTTAAACCCTCATAATAGCTGCCTGCTGTGTGTCTGAACTAATGTTTTCCCCAGTAGTTTATCTAATGAGGACAGTTCCTCTCTCAGGATCAAAAGTCATCTTTATTCTGAACGTGGCAAAGATTTGGAAATAGAAAGAGACCTTAACCCTTCATCTTAGAACAAAGTGTGATATTTTGATAAGGCTAGAGCCATGGATGTCTCCTCATCTGCAAACATCTATCATGTAAAGATGAAGACTACAGTTGTATAAAATGCTTCTCTAACTGGGATTCGGGGCGTCTTCACCAGATGTGACCCTACGTTCAGACTGGAAGCAGCAGAGGCAGCAGAAGCAGCTAGTTTACAGCTAAAGTCAATGGTTGACGCGCATCAAGGTGCATCAAAAGTCCCCACAGCGCGTTG
>NW_015151422.1:139165-140896 GCF_000732505.1 Cyprinodon variegatus
AGACCCACTCGCCTCCTCGCCGTTTGCCACGGCGGCTGGAAAGCAGTTTTCATGTACGTAATCCAAACTGCAGGCAGCAGGATAATAAAAGCGAACATATTTTGTTGGCAGATTGTGGTATTTTGAGTTAATTTAGGCGTTAATAAACCATTTCAGAGGAGGGATCATAGCGCTCTGCATCAGCAGTGCTGTGTCTGACTCCCTGCCAGCTCCCAGATCAGCTTCTCTGATTGGTTGATGTGGTGCGTCCAGCAGCAGCTGCGTTTGAAGCGCTGCTCCTGCTGCTCAGACGCACTGCGCCTAGTGCTCCAAACGCGCTGCGGGATGTTTAGCATGTAAACTAGCTGCTCCTGCGGCCTTTGCTGCTTTTTATTGTGAACGTAGCATAAGAAACTTCTCTGATTTGACTAAGATTAAAATGTCTCCTGTCATGTCTCCTGGTTATTTAATACATAAACTTTATGAAGTGTTATTGGAAGAGTTTGTTGTCAGTGATCTCTCCTCAGGAAAAGACCTAGAGGGAGAAAGCTTCAAGGTTTAAACACAGAGCTTCCATAATCCTCATTAACCAACTGAACAGTCCTGTTTAAACCCAACATCAGTCTCAGACCCTGCAGCTCAGGCCACACCCCCTGCCCGGCCAGCAGCCAATCAGGACTTCCTCATTCCTCAGATTGTCAGATGTTCTGCTCAGACTTCAGGTGATTTCTGATGTTGTTGACCTAAATCCTAAAATAAAAGTACATCTCTGCTTCATTTATTAATATGCAAAACCACACAAAGTTGTCTTTGCAGGTATAGTTATTTTGTACTTTAGCCCAGTGAGATGTTTGCTCCAAACTGGACATACTGGTTGACATGCAGCTTCTTCATTACTGGTGATCACCCAGCTGATGGGAGCACTGGGAGCGCTGGCTGATTCTGAAGCTCACATGGTGGACAGTGGAGGAAAAGGTCAGCAGAGGTCATCAGCAGACCTCCTGGTCAAGATGTGGAGATGCCTCCATCGCAGCAGCGGCTGGCTCAGTCCGATAAAACACTACGATCAGAGATCTGATGGGTTGAAGTATCAAGAGAGACTGAAGCAGCAGCGTGTCAGCAGAGGTCAAAGTTCAGCCATACTGCCAGCCCTCTCTCCTCCATGTTTGGTTTGGCTCTGCCTACTCTGATCCCATCAGGTAAAGCTGCGGGTCCGGAGGAACGGAGCAACCAAGGAAGAAAAAAGAGGGCGAGGTGAATCTTCCTCCAGAAAATACATGAGAGATAAGAGAGGAGGAGGAGGAGGAGGAGGAGGAGGAGGAGGAGGANCGAGGTGAATCTTCCTCCAGAAAATACATGAGAGGAGGAGGAGGAGGAGGAGGAGGAGGAGGAGGAGGCCCAGTAAATCAGCCAGCCTCTTGTCAACACCTCCCACCAGCTCCCCCCCAGGGGCTTCTGGAGCCACTGAGCTGAGAATAACAAATGGCCGTCATTGGCCAGGCAAAAAGCTGTGATTATAATTATCACATCCCACACTGACCTTGCATAAACCTTAATCCTTCTCCAATGGAGCATTTAAATAGGCTGCCAACAGCGACAGAGACGGGGAGGGAGGCAGGAAGGGGGAGAGAAGGCAGGAGGAGGCAGGGGGAGCAGAGACAAATGGAAAGACGGGAAAGTGGAGAAACAGCTGGGAGGAGAGAACGAGTTTAGCGGAGCTGCTCTGGAGGCTCAGCGGAGAGGAGGTCCAAC
>NW_015151422.1:143749-147346 GCF_000732505.1 Cyprinodon variegatus
GAGGTCCAACTGTTCAAAGGAAGCTGGACGATGGAGAGGAGGTCTATCTGTCCATTAGAAGCTGGACAATGGAGAGGAGGTCCAACTGTTCAAAGGAAGCTGGACGATGGAGAGGAGGTCTATCTGTCCATAAGAAGCTGGACGATGGAGAGGAGGTCCAACTATTCAAAGGAAGCTGGACAATGCAGAGGAGCTCCAACTGTCCATAAGAAGCTGGACGATGGAGAGGAGGTCCAACTGTCCATAAGAAGATGGACGATGGAGAGGAGGTCCAACTGTCCATAAGAAGATGGACGATGGAGAGGAGGTCCAACCGTCCATAAGAAGATGGACAATGGAGAGGAGGTCCAACCGTCTGAAGAAAAGTGGAAGATGGAACCTCTCTGATCCTGATGATGGTGGAAAGGACGCTCACAGACGCTGACATCATAACCATGACCTGCTTTAGGTCTCAGACATCAGGCTGGATCTTTTCGGCCATCTTTAGTTCCTTTAATATCACAGTTTGACGTCTGAACAGAACCGTTTCTATGATCCCAGCTTTTACCTCCTCCATGACCAGCGGGGCTGTTTGGCCCGGGGGTCGCAGCCCCCTGCAGAGCCCAGCAGCTCCACATCCGAAACAGACTCTGGGAGGTCAGAGGTCAAGTGGTCTGACCCTGAGATCAATTGAGTGGTGCTGCACCCCCTGCCCCGCCCCCCATACACACACAGATCTGCGTAATGGGAGACGAAGAGCTGAAAATGTGATGATGATGAAGACTAACTCAAAGTTCTCTCCTTTTTTCCAGTCAGTGAACACACCGTATGCTGACAACATCCAGGTCTGGTTGCTCCATCTTCAGAACCATCAGAACCAGGGAGGCGTTTATTCCAGAGCAAAGCCCAGCAGAAACACACAGCCTGCAGCTCTCAGGTAAACATGCAAACAATTGATCAGGGAAGCGAATCTAATCCCAGGTCTATGAAAGCAGAACCAGCTGAGGTCATGATGGGACCAAAGAGACGGCAGCCCCGCGCCTCCATCCAGGAAGCTGAGCGGCTTCCAGACATCAGCAGGACCAGAAAGCTCAGACTTCTTCAGACAGAAAGATCAAACATTTCTGATGGTTTATAACCAGTCAGGTTTAAATGGATCCACTGGGAACATCTCTCTGCTGGGAGCATCTCCTCCTCCGGATGCTTCCGCAGAGCTACCACTTCCAGCCACTCAAAGCTTCAGCTTCTCTCTTCTTTTAACAAAAGAATAGAACTAGAATAGAAAAGATTATTTTTCACCAACATGGCTAAAACTTTTATAATCCTACTAAATAGGACACTACTCAGTGTTCTACTGAATGTTGCACCATATTTACTAACCTCTCCCATATGAATGCTTTTTGCATCATTATTTTTAAACTGGTTTCCTTTTCCCCTCCACTGTTTACATTCTGATCACTGCTGCACTTTATAATTTTGTCTTGTATGTGTATAAATGATAATAAAGTGTGTTTAAGTCTGAAGTGAAGCTGTCCCGGATGATGTTGGTTGGTTCTGGACCTCTGCTCTGCTCCGATTGGATCCTTCTTATCGTCATGGTTGTTATTATCATTCCAACACTGCCTGCTAAGCGTTCAGGAGATCAATCATGGGATTATCTAATTATTGTTGGAATAAAGGTTCGTCTCATTACAATAATCAAGTGAAAAGAACCCCCCCCCCCACACACACACACACACACCCACAGTGATAGGAGCAGCCGTGAGGAGCGCAGGCCACCGCTGGGTCGCTCTAAATCCATAAATCATAATGTTTCTGCTTCTGCAGAATTTCATTTCCCTGCCGGTGTCTTATCAGCCTGAGGAGGGATATACAGCCCATCACCGCGCTCGTTTATTATCTCTGTGAATAGGCTGTGGCAGGGATAGGGCTATAACCTGGCAGGATCAGGCAACAGACTGGATTAGACCATTAACTGAAATAGCATATCAGGGCTAAGTCTATTACCTAAAGCGTCGGGAAATCACGCTCCCATCCAGATATTCACTAACCAGATGCAACCATTGGAAGGTTCCTCTCATTTCTTCCCTTATCATCTCTCCCTCTCTCTTTCCCTCCCTCTCTCTCCCTTCAGTGCACTGGATGGTTCCTCCAGACCGGTCCGGCCCAAAGGGTTCATCAATCTTCCAATCAGACCCAAAACGTTTTACTTTATGTTTTTTTACTGAAAACTTAATTTTTCTGACAGGAGAACAGATTCAGATGTGCTTCCTGCTGAGTCAGCAGCCTGATCGCCTCCTTCAGAATCAAAGCACAAATCACAGCAGCCTTACTTGACTGACTGCTCGTTGGGGTAGAACTGGTTTTACTGGTAGAACTTAGCCAACTAAACTAGTCCCACCTGCCAGCGGCCAAAATCATTTTTTCCTGCGAGTGGTCTAGCCTCCATCAATGCCCCAGTCCCTAGAACTGGCGGGCCAATCACAACGCAGAGATGTGTATTGGATTTCTGGATGCAAAGTGGGCGGGGATTTGAGGGCATGACGGGAATGCTGCGGGAAAGGAAGATGGCGACAAGTATTGAACAGTTCTGGTTTGACTCAGCTTTGGAATCACTTCTGGAAGGTTTAGACTTTGGGTTTTCGTTGAAACGTGAGCAGGAAGAGGCTCTACGCTCATTTATTTTTAAGAAGGACGTATTCGCCGTTTTACCGACAGGCTGTTTGTTTACACTCCCCCACCAACTTCCTGTCGCGCTTCCTACGTCACAGTCAGTCAGTGGTGCTCATTGGTCAGAGCGTTGGCCAATAGGCACAGACATGGTTTGAAAAACAAATGGTTGTTCTCATCAACAATCTTCCGATGTCTCATCATCGTGGGCCAGAATAAATAACACATTTAATCTCACATTTAGTCTGGTTTATCAGGCTAGGTAGAACTGGTTTTACTGGTAGAACTGGTTCTAGTGGTAGAACTGGTTTTCCAACATGACCACACTGTTTAAGTCCTGTCCTTCCATCTCAGCCCGATCCATTTCCAATCTTCCATCGGGCCTCAAAACTGTTAGAAGATGAGCAGTAGCACTCTCAGCCATTTTGCGGATGCTTCAGCATCAATAACAGATAAACAGGTTGGTGAAGGAGCCGTCCTTCCATGGACAGAAAGCCTTCAAACAACATCAAAGAATTTTAGCTCCTTAAAGGAGGAGATGAAGACGGGGAAATATCTTCCTCCTTTAAAGAGAATATACACAACATATAAAGAAAATGCATAAAGAAAAAATAGCCAATTTTGTTTCAGCAATAAATAAATAAAACTTTGCTCTTAACTGATGTTAATTCAACAAGAATTAGTTTGTTTCTTTGTTTTAATTTGATGGAGCTGAAGGATGTAACATTATTTTCCTGAAGATCATCAAACTTCTGAGTTATTCCTAAAAACCTTGATCTAAATTTTTGATAGATCTCAGAAACTGATCAAGAGTAAAATTCTAAAAACACATTAGATTAATTTATTCATGATGAGAGACAACATTTCAGTTACATTAACCCTTTAAAGCCTGATCCAAGAATAAAACAAAACAGAAAATTACTTTTTTTTGGTTTGAAGTCTTTATTT
>NW_015151422.1:147631-150515 GCF_000732505.1 Cyprinodon variegatus
ATGTTAGCGAAAGCTCTGTGTTCTCCTGTTCTTTTCCTGAGCAGAGATCAATGAGAACAAACTCTTTAAATAACACTTCTGTCACGATTGCAGTCCAGTTAGCTGATCTGATCAATCACTTCATTCACCTGCTGTTCCCTCCCCGCTCTCTAATTATCATCATTCACCTGCTTTCTCTGCAGCCCAGCTATCGGGGCCAGATCATTATTCTTTGTTTGTTTGTTGGTATTTCTTCGTTCATTCATGTCAGTTATTTAGTTCTGCATTTTTCCTGGTACCATGTCTTGTGTCTGTTCTTCCATACCATTGAGCCCACCTGTCCCCATCTGAGCGTGTCTGTAGGGGCTTGTTGCTGAACCTGCCTGAACGTTCAGAGGATTCCTGGAACCCTGGATCTGTCTGTTCCTGAGGGAACTCCTGGTTGGACTACAGACTCTTGGATCTCGGAACTGTCCGGTTCTGAACCGTTTCTCTGACCTGGATCGGTCTCCTGCCTGCTCAGTGGGGCTGCTGCATCAGGGACACTTTGGACGGCTCTGAAGCGCATCTCGTCTAGCGGTCCATCGGTGATCCTGCCTTCCTCTGAGAGGATGGACTGAACTGCTAAACCAGGACTAACTCTGAATTCATCAGCTGTCAGATGATCGTGGTCACTTACCTTTGTTTCCCCCTCCAGAGTGTCCGTGATTGGGTGGTGCCCCGCCCCCTCCTGCAGCTACAGTGGTCCACGTATCCTCAGCTGCCCGCGTTTCTATTCTGTACTGTTTTATTATTTTTCTGTTATTAAACGTTTGAAACCTCCCATTGTCTGACTCGCCTTACTGGGTCCATCTGTCCGGTTTATGACAACTTCATAATGTTTATGTATCAAATAACCAGGAGACATGATAAAATTATAATCTTACTCTGATCAGAGAAGATGCTTAGAGTTACAGGAGGCAGCGCTTAATAACTGGGCCCACCTCTCTTTGGAGTGGCCCCGTTTCACTTAGAGAATCATTCTTTAAAACTGTTGCATCATCACATCATAGATGTTTGCAGGTGAGGAGACATCCATGGCTCCAGCCTTATCAAAATATCACACTTTGTTCTTAGATGAAGGACGCCGCTATCATTCATTCCCAAATCTTTGCCACGTTCAGGATGAAGATGACTTTTTATCCTGACAGAGGATCTGTCCTCATTAGATAAACATTAGTTCAGACACACAGCAGGCAGCTATTATTAGGGTTTAACAGACTCACACATCATCAATGATCATAATCCTAACAGTGTTTAAGTTTCACTTTGAGTAAAACTGTATCTTTGATTGATTAGTTTTGTTCATCATTTCACATATTTCACATATTTTGAGGAAAATAAAACAGTAAGCAAATTAAGGAAGCGATTGATTAATTGCTATTAAGCTACTTATTTTTCTCTAATTCTGCTGCTTAATCAACCCAGAGCTGAATTATGAGAATCAGTTCAGTAATTTTACTATATTTACCCAGTTTATTAACAGCATGAATATCTGGACTGACTGAGCCACGATGATCTAAAGGATCTTTGATGCTTTTATCTTCATTTACAGTAAATCGTTAGATTTTGACTAAACTGAGGATCAGATATTATTTTTATGCCTTAAATTTAAATCATGCTGGAAGCTTTGAGAGGATTTCTACTTTCCACCAAAACCAGAGCTTTTAGCTCAGCTAAAGTCCACCTGTGATGACCTCACGATGACGGCGGTGAGGCCCAGCAGAGCTAAGCTCCTCCTCACCTCCCGCTGTGTTCATAGATAAATACTCCTGCTGTTTGAAGGCTTGATCGCCATCTTTGGTCTGGATTGATCCTCTTCCCGTCCGGTGCATCCGTGTTCCTCTGCTGCACAATTAGTTTGTTGATGTTGGTTTTATTCCCATATGAAAAGTGATCAAACATGAATCATTATCGAGGTTTTTCTTTTTATTGTGCTATTAAGGAACATTTGTTGTACCCCCAATGTTTTCCTCTCCGCCTACATTTATGTTACACCATTTTTTTTTGCTTCAATACAAAAGCTGAGGAGAAAAAGTGACAATGGAGAAAAAAAAGCAAATAATAACAATAAACATTATTTCTGCTAAAGTGAGAATATGTTGGATTAAATGAACAAAGCTCCATCTGCTTGCTAACTCTCCTTTAGCATCTCCAACTTCACAGTTTTTTTACTTTAGAGGATCAGAAAGTTACTAGAAATGCTGTTGGAAAATAAGTATTAGCCCTCCAGTATCTACCTACAGTTTTGTCATATTAGAGTCGCAGACGATGACTGGAGGTCAACAAATAAAAAAGAAGATCCTATAAATAGGTCTTTTGGAATTTGGAATAAGGTCAAATTTTAATGAAACTTGAGATGTTTCCTTTAAATCAGGTAAACTATCTTTATCCTCAATATTTGTTTCTGTTTAACTTATAGATAACTTTCAGTTACACATTTAATGACTGAGCGGAAGAAATCACAGCCTGTTATCTCTGTCATTCAGTCAAAATGATTTATGTTTCTGCAGCTTGTTTTCACTATCAGCTTTCAATACGCTATTTAAAAAAAAGCACATGTTTATGCAATATTACGGTATATCAATGTTTGTTTGATGAAGTATTAAATAGTGAAAATCATATTTATCAGTGTTTACTAATTGGTAGTTTTTATTGGAGTGGATCTTTCTGATGATGCTGGAGCACTATTCATTGGGACATGGTGCTGGTTCTGGTCTGTAATAAATGACAGAACCACTAATCAGTTTACTCTGGTTTCATTGTAGCTTACAGGAAAAGTAATATCTCATATTCAGAATTTTTGAAAGTTCTTTAAATATGAAATTATTCCATACTGTTCAATAAATAAGTGTTTTTAATTAAG
>NW_015151422.1:150924-155213 GCF_000732505.1 Cyprinodon variegatus
GTGTCTAGTAGTTCCCATTGATTTAGCTTGGAAAGCGGGGAGAATGGCGCTAGGAAGATGGCAGGAGGGAGGGGTTACTATATTTGGGCAATAATCCCAGACTAAGTGATTGCAACAAAAATCATCATTTAAATTTTTTTTGCTGATTAACGCTAAATTCACTAAATCACTGCAAACGTATTAGTTTTAGGTATAAATAATGATCCATTGATTCTTCCTTGGTGACTGAACTTTTCATTTAAAAGAAAAGGATTAGAAGAAGATCTGAGACTTTTTGCGTCACCTTGTTAAATGGCAGAGCTTGGTCTGTCTAAAGGCCTGGTTATCCTAACGCAGCAGTGCGTCGCAGATATTTTTGATTTCTGCCCAATATTGAAGCGTGGTCTGCGCCATGTTATTCCACGCCATAACGCCAGAGGGCCAATCAGGATCTAGCTGTGGGTCTAGATACGGCCGAGGCGGTGAGGAAGTGGAGGCCAGTTTGTGCAACAATGGAGGGACATGAGGGCCAAAACAGGCGGGGATCCAGGTGGAAAAAGGCTCCCAGCGTTCAACTCGCTCTTCTAGCTGGTCCATCTTCACCAGTCATTTTCAACAATGGCGGTCATATAAACAAAACAAGCCGGTAAGGAACCAAACAGGAAATGCGCATAGTGTAGAGCGGATATAGATTGACCAATCAGAGGCCTCCTGTCTGCGGTAACCTACATTTTGGTGAGTGTCTGCAGAATTATAAACAACATTTCAACCATATTTTCTTTCTATTTTAGAAGTAGTTTTTAGTTTAGTTGAGTTTCACTAGTTTTAATCATGAGTTTTTATCTTTAATACGTTAGACTTGGAAATAAATGATATTTGTTAAGAAATTCTTATATTTTAATGGAAATCGTTGTGAATTTCTTCAAAATTTGTGCAGATACATCTGTTAGACCAGGATTTTTTTGTTGTAACACAACAGCCAGTTTATAGACAGTGTGTGACAGTGTTTTATTTAATTAATTAAGCTAACTCAAAACAGATTTTAATTGCATATCACCTTGGATAGACGTAATGAACCTGCAAAAAATGAAGGAAATCTGCGGCTCTTGGTTTTCCATCTCATCATATCTAAACCAAATCGGTGTGGTGAAGATTTGAGACGTTGAAATGTTCCACAGATGAGTGAAATCTACCAATCAGTTCTCTAAACGGCTCGGCTACCAAAGCCGCTAATGACGTTACACGCTGAGAATGATTTACCTTCACAACAATTTGTTCATCCTCCAGATTTCAGCTCCTGCTGAGTTTGACATTAGTCAGACATGGGTTCGCTGAGATGAAAGCCAGCAGGCAGCTAATGGGACGTTTTCACAGGGCAGGACGCTCCTCTATTTTCACCTTTTTCTAAATTCAGTTAAAACAGAAAAGGGAATTAAGCATCTCATGATCTGTCCATCTGTCTCCAGGGTTCATGTGGACTTCGATTAACATCACCTTCATCTCATTCTGGCTGCCTTATAACCTCGCTTTGATGTCAAATCTATATTTTGCTTTGGGAGATTCAGCAGTAAAAATATACAGACGCATTTTATGCCTTTCAAACTATAGACTGAGCAGCAAGAAAAGCCTGCAGAGCATTTTCCCAGCAGGTTTGCGTGGCTGGGCCGACACAGGAAAAGAAAGTGGACCTCCTGTTTTTCATCTTTGGAATAAAATCATTTCAGTCTCCATTTTATTTGATCTCCTTCCTATTTGTTTTCTATTTCCTCTGGTGGATCAGGTCTGATGAACCTTCAGCTTCATGCAATCAGCAGTAAAAGGGGAACAGTAGCTGTTTCCATTAAATGTCATGTAAACTTTAGCATTTTTTCCCCAATTAGGTGTTTTTCCAGCCATTGGAGGCAAAGTAGAGCTAGCAAGCTAGCACAGGCCACAGATCAGTAAAAAGCTGCAACATAAAAAGCTCCTTGGGTGAACTTACTTTATCATGTCAGCTAGCATTAGCGATGCTGCATTTGATCCAGAAATATATATAGAGAGAAAAGTGATTCTAATGTTTGCATTAGCTGGTCAGTCATGAGATATAACTGAATCAAAGCGTTTCCATCTCCTCTTTATGACAGAGAGTTAGGTCCAGGCTAGAGATTTTATTATTTCTGTCTATATACAAGAATAGAGTCATAACCAGTGATGTGAGTAACAACATTGAAACGTTACTAACACTGTTACCTTTCTTAGTAACGAGTTATCTAACTAATTACTTTGACTGTAACTACAACGCAGTTACCATTGCAGACACCCCGTTACTGCATGTTACTCAGGTCGCACAATGAACCTTTTTTCATGATGGGACTCGTGTGCGCCTTGTCATGAGAGAGGAGAGGATGAGAATGGCTGATGTATAGTGAGATTCCGTCTGTCAGTTCAAGTACAGCAGGAAATCTAAGTGGCAGTCAGCTCCTCCGTTCCTCAAGGAAACACCTCAACCTGTTAAAACCCGTTTAGCCCTCCATCAAGCAAGTCTATTACTGGAACAACCCACACAGACTGGATTCAAAGAAAGACACCTTTTTCTGGAAACGTGAGTCCTGTTGCCTTTATTCCCTTCTTTATATCAGACACAAATTTCCCACTGAGCCTGAACTAACCGCAGGATCTTCCCCTTCACTTTTCTGTCCCGGTTCGCCAGTATTCAGAGCAGCACTGGACTCTTCTCTACCAACTCACAATAAACCTGTTAAACTTTCCCCTAGTCTCTCTGTTTGGTTTCCTGCATGTGGGTCAGATCTTTGGATAAAACCATGACAATTTCTCATTTTTGCTAAATTTCTCAGATGAAAGAAGGAAATTCTAGAAACCTCTTTGATATGGGATTTAAATGACAGGTCCTGCTCAAAAACAACACCAACATTTGTTTTACTTTATTATCTGAAATCAGTTTAATCCCATCCAAATGAAGTGACTGACTAATCAGCTTCTTTTTCAAAGACTCTGGTCCAAAGACTATAACATCTGTTTTGTCTGCATTCAGAAGGAGAAAGTTAAGAGTCATCCAGGTTTTTATGTCTTCAGACATGCCTGTAATCTATGTAATTGGTTAGCTTCATCTGGANGATGGATGGATAGATAGATAGATAGATAGATAGATAGATAGATATGTTAAACAGGGCAAACGCTTTCTGACGGGTTTATAGGCCTGTCAGAGGCCCGTTGAGTTGCAATAAATGCAATAGAATTACAATAGTCCAGCCTTGAGGTAACAAATGCATGGACTAGTTTCTCAGCATCACCCCTGGACAGGAGATTTCTGTTACGAATCCAGTTTGTGTGGGTTGTGTTTTTGTTTGTTTTCCTCCACCACCAGGTGGTGCCTGGTTCTCGTTGGCCTCCTCACACACCTGTGGATGGTTGCCTCATTACCAGAGGACTCTTAAGCTGCTGACTGCCACTACCTATACGCTAGAGTGTTTGCCAGTTTGGGGTACTCAAGCTGAGTTTTGCTGAGTCAAACGGAGTTTTTGTCAACCTGAGTCTTAACCTTGTTGTTTTTTTGTCTTTGCCTCTCGGCAGGAAGTCATCCTGCAAACTGGATGTTTCGGACCTTCTCCCCCTGGAAGGATTCTCTGAGTGCCAAACTGAGCTGAGGATTCAAACTGGTGGTTTGGATCTATTTTTCCCCAAGTATTGCTTGGGCTTCTCTCTGAGCAGGGGATTCATCTCCACAAGAAACCGTTCAAGTACCGCAGGAAATCTAAGTGGCAGTCAGCTCCTCCGTTCCTCAAGGAAACACCCCAACCTGTTAAAACCCTGTTCGCCCTCCAACAAGCAAGTCTATTACTGGAACAACCCACACCGACTGGATTCAAGGAAAGACACCTTTTTCTGAAAATGTGAGTCCTGTTGCCTTTATTCCCTTCTTCAAATCAAAGACACAAATTCCCACTGAGCCTGAACTAACCGCAGGATCTTCCCCTTCACTTTTCTGTCCTGGTTCGCCAGTATTCAGAGCAGCACTGGACCCTTATTTACCAACTCACAATAAACCTGTTAAACCTTCCCCTGGTCTCTCTGTTTGGTTTCCTGCATGTGGGTCAAATCTTTGGATAAAACCATGACAATTTCTCATTTTTGCAATGTTCCTCAGATGAAAGAAGGAAATTCTAGAAACCTCTTTGATATGGGATTTAAATGACAGGTCCTGATCAAAAACAACACCAAGATTTTTTACTTTATTATCTGAAATCAGTTTAATCCCATCCAAATGAAGTGACTGGCTAATCAGCTTCTTTTTCAAAGACTCTGGTCCAAAG
>NW_015151422.1:156072-175168 GCF_000732505.1 Cyprinodon variegatus
TTTTTCCAGACTAGGTAGGATTCCCGTTGGCCTGTGGAGCAATAATTTATTTCTCTCCAGTTTCCTAGCATTTTGCTTCAAAGTGCTCGTGTGTTTAGCTGTGGTTTATATTCATCACCGCATGGTTTCATTGCCTGCTGCCTGTCTTTGGGGGGGTGTGCATTTTTCCAGTTTATCAAGTATCCCAGCTCAGCTGCAGGCCTGGGGAGGGGGCGGTGCTCCCCCAGACTGTTTACTTCTCTGTAGATGAGTCAGAAGGTCTCAGTGAAAATCAGTGGAAAAGCTTTGCCCGTCTCTGCCATATAACCACAAAAAAAAAAGGAAATAATGTTTTTTTTGTTGTGATTTCACTAAAAAAGGAAGAGTTGAAAGGGTTTTAAAACTTCCCAGGGTGTTCCGTGATGTGCGGCTGTCGGGGCAGACGTCTGAGGCTCCTCCAGATGCAGCCATGCGTTGGATTGGTTGCACCCCCGCCGCCCCACCCCTAAGTGACACATTCCTATCATTGAAGACGACAGTGATAATGTCATTGCAGGTGGATAATGTGTTTTGACTAGGCCGGGATGGAGGGAGTATCGCCATGGTAATGAAGCAGGACCATGAAAGAGCAGCTAAAGGGGATGATCAACCCTGACAACTCCACGCTGAAGAACTTTATTATTTTCTCTCCTGATTAAACATTTTCCTCTAATTTGTCTCCTTTAATGGAAGCTTTATTTAAGCAGGCAGACATTAACAGATGAACTCTGATTCAAAATGACATCCAGGGCGGTACATCGCAGCTGGGCTATAGCTTGGTTCAGTGGGACAGAGATGGAAAGGAACCGGATCGGTTCTCATTAGAATATCCTGCCGGTGTGCATCTGAAGAAAAGGTTTCAGCTTCCATCAGTGATTTTCACCTGAATCCTGTCGATTCACACTTTAGTTTGCTCTCTGATTCCTGAGCCAATCACTGAGCCGCTCTGTCTGTAAATCACGTTGAATAAAAGCTCCAGTGAAGTAATGGATCAGGATGTGCTTCGGTTTCCCCTGTTCATCGTTACAAAGCGCTTAGCTATAAGAACATACCGCCATGATGTGGTTCTAACTTATTCTGAACCTCCACATCAATGCCTTATTGCACCATGTCTCTCCCACGCTGTGTACATTTGATCACTGCTGGACTAGCTAAATGAAAATGATCTTTTTCACGGCTAAGCCGCTCATTCACTGTTGGAAAGCTGCATAAATGAAATTTAATTTTGTATAAATCTCTGTGTATAGAAAATAACAATCAGGTTTGTCTAAGTCAAGAGCACTGAGGTTTTAGGTCTACAGAAATAGAGTCCAGAAACAGCTCCGCCTGTCCGCCCCCACAGGCACGTTTGCTTGATGCGTTGGCTAGGTCCGCACAGCGCTGAAGGCCACATTAGCTTATTTCTGTATTGTTGTAGAATAAAAGAGATTTAAAGCTGGAAAATTGTGATTTTCAAGCAATTTAACAAAATATGTATACTTTCCCTTTGAACAGGGTTTAAAGTATCCAGAAAAAGTAAATAGCACCTCCTCTCCACTGTCGCTACAAGCATGCTTAGTGTGAGGGATTGCTGAAGAGTCAATGAGTCGATGCAATCAGCTGGTTTTCCTTTGATAGAAAACTTTAAATCAATCTGACTGGATGATCTGGTTGAATTTGATCTGTAAAGTGACCTGAGATGAGACGATGTGAATTGGAGTTACAGAAATTAACTGAATAGAATTAGTCAACCCTGTGGAGCAACAGCAGCTTGTCTTGAAGCTTCCATCCAAAGTTTGACTCCCAGAAGCTCCTTTATTTGGTCAGACTGATGTTGGACCAGGAGGCCTGGCTCGGGTCCTAAGGTGACATGACAAGGTTTTATCAAGTCATTCAACCAAATACAGAAATTTATGAAGACTTGCCAAATGGCTCAAAGGAATAAAAATCCTTATTCTGACATTGAGCAAACAGGAATGATTATCGGGGTCCAACAGGGAGGAATATGTGGTTATGTCTGAGAATGGTTCAGTTGGTGAGGCAGGCGAAGAAGACACGTTCTGGACCAGAACATGGAGACGTCATGTTCTGGATGGTGAATAAAAGGTTCTTTGCAACAGAACCAGAGGTTCCTCATAGAACAGCTGCTCCATCATCCCTGAGGATTCCTCACAGCTTCCTTTCTTCTGCTATGTGCTGACGCGGACCAACAGCACTGGTGTTTGTGATGGGCCGCAGCCAGCTGATAGGGGCCTTTCACATGCAGATCTCTACTAATTAATTCTCATGTTTGAGGGAATTAAACATTACTGTGGAGAAAAGAGCAGGCTGGAAGGAGCCGCTTTAATATTCAGGCCAGATAAAAGCCGCAGCGTGTTTCTCTGTGACAGACACACATTTATTCACATTTCCCCTAACCAATTTCATTTCAATGTAAACTAAGGCGATGAGGTTAGGGGCCGCGCCGGGCAGAGTTAGCTAATAGAAAACAATGAGTGCTGCTTTATTCTCTGGAGGCTATTCTGCTGTTGTCAGCGCTCTCCCTCGCCGGCCGCACAATGCTCAAGACAAAGACGGAGAGCAGCGAGGCCAAGTGGCTCTTCTAAAACACACAGCAGCTTATTAACCCCAACATGCACACCGACGCACACACACGGAGCGCTGCGGAGGGCGGCACAGCCATATCAGCCTGTAATATATTGAGGTTATATTCAGGTTGTAATGGTGTTATTAAAGCAACAAGCTCAGGCTGAATAGAAAGAAAATCCTATTAAAATAATTATAGAGGCTGAGAAGTGCAGCTTGTGTGGAAGTGTGTGTGTTCAGGCAGTGAGATAGAGCGCCTGGGAACGGCCAAACACCGCTCCGTGTGCTGACTGTGTGTGTGTCCTTGGCTTACTAATGTGTAGTAATTGACTCTACTAATAGTGATTGCCAGCTAATCTTATTGCTGCTCTTCGTCAGCGCTGGGCTTAATTAGAATGTATTACTGCTACATTCCCTCCTACCAGACCTCTTTAGAAATAATTATTCCCACATGTAATTAAACAGTTACACTGTTATGAAAATGACTGTCTTGCTGAGGAGCACCACAGGTGGAGTCATAAAACGCTCTGCTCCAATTAAAGCGGGCTGTACTGATGTCAGCGAGGCTCTAAACTGTGGCTAACTAACCTGTATAAGGAAATCAATGCCTGAAATATGAAAAATATAAATCTGTCTTGTTAATTGGTCAAATTCATAAAAATACCAGAGGAAATTAAGTCCTTAACATTCTCAGACTATTTTGAGCTCTAGGGATTTTTCAGCAATAGTTTACTGGACAGATTTCAATTAATTATTGTGTAAATATATGCGCCCTTTCAATGATCATTAATAGACACAAAGCACCGATTGAAGTTATTAAACTATCAGGCTCCTCTCCTGTGGAACCAACTACCAGTGTTAGTCCGTGAGGCAGACACCCTGTCTACTTTTAATGGAAAAAAGGGGTCTCTATGTCCTCAGTGGAAGAGGGTAGCCGAGACAGGACGTGGAACCGGAACTTGAAGCAGGACTTTAAACTGGTCTCCTCCCTGGAGCCAGGCTTACTGGATAAAAACTGAACCTCCCCACATATTCAGCCAAAAACCCAGAGGACTCCGCGGGGGAGGAACAGTGGACGATCAGGAGACGAGACAAACACTAAAACCCTCTTTCCACTGGCCGCCAGGATCCAGGACATGAACCATGAACTAAAAAAATGAACAGACAGACTGACAGAAAGACAAGAAATTATCTGCCACTGAGTGCTCAGGGAGAACTGAATTTGAACCAGAGGAAACAGGTGAGGGGAATAAATTGTAATTGAGGCAGGGAGGGGAAACGGCAGGTGAGAGGAATGACTAATTAGAGAGGAGCAAACAGGCCAGATCATGACACTTCCTGATAGTAAAGAATTACAATAGTCCAGCCTTTAAGTAACAAATGGATGGACTATTCTATATCTATAGTTGTTCTGCTATATGCTTAGCCTGCTGAAGGACATAGGGACCACTTGTCATCACACAGCTTCATAGTAGTCCTCTGTACTTTTATCCGAATGGTTGCTGTTTGGCTGGGACACCATGACACCAGAAGATGTTTCCCTTTTAAGTTTTTCAATTTCACATTCCCACCGGGGTTATGGGAGCCCATAGGGGGTTAGCAACTTCATCCATCCATTTTTTTTTTTTTTACACGCTTGTCCCGAGTGCGGTCACGAGGGGTGCTGGTGCCTATCTCCAGTAGTCAACCCTGGACAGGTCGTCAGTCCATCGCAGGGCAACACAGAGACACACATACATGCACACGCTCACACCTAAGGACAATTTAAAGAAGCCGATTAACCTAACAGTCAGACTGTGGGAGGAAGCAGGAGTACCCGGAGAGAACCCACGCATGCTCAGGGAGAACATGCAAACTCCATGCAGCAAGACCCTGGGCGGGAATCGAATCCAGAACCTTCTTGCTGCAAGGCAGCAGTGCTACCCACTGCACCACTGAGCAGCCCAGGGTTAGCAACTTTTCAGAGCTAATTCCAATGATCCCTACTAGTTTAATGCAAAACTCATCAAAGTGAAGAAGAATGGGTGTTTTAGCAGGAGGGCATCAGTAAAACTCAAAAAACAAGCCTTCAAAATGAGGAAAACAGGGTTTGTTGCCAAAGTCTCTATGAACACAGAAAACAGTCGTTAGATTTGGCGCTAGGCAGTTTTCTGATATGAAGACGTGGAGCGGTCTGAGAAGTCACTAAATTTCGCGAGACAAGTGTTAAGTTGGCAACACTGGAAGATAAGTGCTGCAAAGAGCTCCGGTCTGTAACTGAGGCTGTTTACGGTTGGCATCAGGATCCAAACATTTCCTCAGATATATCAGAACGATGGGTTACGACTGAAGATGCTTCACTGTCATTCAATAACTTCTAGTTTGGTTTCCAGTAAGCTTCTGTTGTGAGGTGTCTGGAGTAGAAGCTGTTTTAGTATATGACACAGAAGTTATGAAAATAATCAACATTGTTTGTTTGACTGATTTCTGAAAATCCAACGTTTTCATGCTTAAATTCAATGATTCTCACCGTCGTTGTCTTAATACACTCAATAGTTTTTAGCAGCACCTGCAAAACAAATAAAAACAGCTACTGCAGGTCTTTGCTTTCAAGATGTATAAAAACCAACAATGTGAAATAAAATGATATATTATCGCTATCTTAATTTGTCCAAAGCCCAGCATACACACAGTGCAGAACATCTGCAGTAAAGTCAGACATTATTGGTCAGCCCATGAAAGCAGTGGACCAGTCTACGTTTCTACAGCAGCAACGAGGAAGACAATCCTAATAATCCAGGACAGTTCGCTCTGCCCAGGAAAGCAGATCACGCAGAGGGGAGGGGGGCGTCCCTGTACAACCGCTGGGTCTGCTACAATGAAAGACTCAGAAATCATCAAGCAGAGAGGTTTTCATCCTTCTCTGCAGGACTTCCTCGAAAACTTCCTTCCAAATGGAAATGGACAAAAAAAAAGGTTTGCAGGTCTGGCATGATTAGGGACAGAACAAATAATATGTCTTTGATGATGAGTAAGAACAAAGCTAACAGGATGGACTGCATGCTACGCTATGCTACACTATACAGATACATGTGTTGAGCTTTTGTTGTTGAAGGTTGGACAAGCTTTATTTCACTAAGGGTTTAAACACTGATATAACATTAGTGTTCATATGTTCCTCAGATGCTCATTACATTTCCATTACCAAGTCTGACCAAGAGTCATTTAGTGGAATCCTGATGTCTATTCGCTGCTAGCTATTTCAAAGAGGGTAAAGAATCATTTAACTAAAGGTTATTGGTTCTTGATCAAGCAAATCATTCAATAAAACATTATTCGGCCAAATAATGTTTTATTCACCTCATGGATTTGCATTGTGAATTGGTCTGAAAACATTCCAATTGCTCTAAATTAGCGAAAAGCTGATTTGATCAAATTCTTCCAGATAATCTTTGGTTTTCAAACTCAAAATCCATCTTAAACTGTAACATGTTTTTCAACCGTTTTCCCCTTCCTCTTTGAACATAGTAGTTTAGTTTAGTTTAGTTGAGTTTCACTAGTTTTAGTTAAGAGTGTTAAACTGAAATACGTTTGACTTGGAGCTGAATGATTTTTGTTAATAAACTTTTATATTTTGAACAGAAGTTGTGGTGAATTTATTCCATGTGCAGAAATAACTGTTTGACCATGATTAGAGCTCGAATCACTCTTTCATGTATTGTTTTAACACACAGCTAGTAGGGCGTACGTTCATAAACAATATATAACAGCCGAAATAATATCTGATTAAATAAGATATTTTACCCCCCCTTACCGGGGAGGGCAATAAATATCTTAAAGTGTCAGATATATAAGCTCCCAGCTGGCTGGGAATAGAACTGAACGTTAAAATCACAACATAGGTAAAACTAAGCACAAGCACTGTGGTGCAACGTCTCTCTTATTTCCCGTTAAAACAGAACTTTGTTTACTTTAGTACCAATAAACGTCCATACCAACGAAGAAAATGCTTTTCATCGATCCTTTGTGCAACGTTCTGTTTTGTAGCCGTTTGGAGCACGAAAGAGATGCAATGCAGCTTAACCAATGAAAAGTGTTGAAAAAACGTGCTGCGTAAGGATGCATTCAAGTCCGCTGGGAAATTTGACTGTTTTCTTCACAAATGTTCATAAAATTCAAAAAGTGTAATGTTTTTAGAGGGTTGGCAAGGATTTCATCTACCCCGCTGGCTCTGCCACTGGTGGGGGCACATGTAGCCCTCCCTGGGCTGCTCCTGAGAACCTCTGCTGCAAAGTTTCACCTGGATCTATGACTCAATGGGTCTCCACTTCCTCCAAGATCAGGAGGGCCACTGATTCTCCAGAGGCTCCCAGCTAGTCTTTCCTTCCTCTAATCTCCATCCAGCAGCTCTCACCTTCACCTCTGCCTCTGACTCTATTCCCCCCAGCTGAGTGAGATCAGTCTTGGGTCAAATTGTTTCAACCTCGTTAGGTTCTCTGTGGTTAAATCACCTGGGAATCAATCTTCATGAGTTCCTCCAAGTTTCCATGTTATCATCTCCTTCTCTGCACACAGCATTTTCTTCCTCAGAGCTTGTTAAACCAAATGCTAGCTGCCATTGTTCATCAACAGGTTCTGCTGGGTTCTCTATTGACTGAGAGCCCATCAGTCTGAGGTCTGTGGTCTTAACATTGAAAGCTGTGGTAGAGCCATTGTTTCTGCTCTGTCTAACCAAACCCACATTCCTGCAGGAATGGTGTGGAAACAATCATCTGATCCTGAATCGCAGAAAACAAGGAGATGATTGGAGATTTCAGAAGAAACAGGAACAAGTTTAATCCTGTTAACATCCTGGGAGAAGAAGTGGAGGTGGAGGAGGTGGAGGAGGAGTAGAAATCCCTTGGTGTTCACCTGGACAACAAACTGGACCGGAGACACAACTGGGAAGCTGTCTCCATGAAGGGACAGAGCAGACTGGACTAATAGAGGAAGCTTAGGTCCTTCAGATGCTGCAGATCTGCTACCAGTCTGCTGTGGAGAGTCTGGTCTCTTTGTCCATCATCATCATCATCATCATCATCATCATCATCATCATCATCATCACCATCATCATCATCATTATCATCATCATCATCAGAGCTAATGACTGAAAGAAGTTCAACCAGCTGATAAAGAAGGTCGGCTCTGTTCTAGGAGCTCCTCTAGAACCTCTGGAGATGATTTCACAGATGGGCAGCAGTAAGCAGCCTCTTCATCAGACTTAGACACACAGAGAGTGTCTTCAGTCAGAGGGTTCTATAGATCCACTACAGACAGACCTCTACAGCATCAATATCTAGAACAACTCAATGTAAAAAACAGTGGTTGAAAAACTGAATATAAAACTGTGTAGCAGGTATGATGATCATGTGATGATGAGTAGTGTGTCAAATCGGGGCAATGCTTTTAGAAATTAGGACTGTAGTGACTATTTGTAAATAAACTCAAATAAAAAAAAAAGTGATAAAAGCCAAAGGTGAATTTAACTCAGTTAGTCACCTGATGCACCGTGGATTCTGGCTTATGTAGTCCAAAAGATCAAAAAGGGTCAAAATGCGGTTTCTTTGTTTGTATTATTCCTTGTTCAGACAAAACAGGTTACAGCTGAACAGGATTCTGCTACTGCTGTAAATCTGATTCTCGCACCTGTTCTTTGACCAATTGACTGGGACTGTGACTGGGACTAGGACTTAGACTGGGACTTGAACTGGCACTGAGACTGGGACTTAGACTGGGACTGGGATTGGAACTGAGACTGGGACTTGGACTGGGACTTGGACTGGGATTGGGACTGAGTCTGGGACTTTGACTGGGACTTGAACTGGCACTGGGACAGGACTTAGACTAGAAAATGAGATTGGGACTGAAACTGGGACTTGGACTAGGACTGAGAATTGGACAGGGACTGAGACGGGGACTTGGACTGGGATTGGCACTGGGAATAAGATTAGGACTGAGATTGGGACTGGGACTGAGACTGAGACTGGGACTGAGACTGGGAATGAGACTGGGACTTGGACTGGGGTTGGTATTGGACTGGGACTGAGACTGAGACTTGGACTTAGACTGGGATTGGGACTGGGACTCGCACTGGGACTGAGATTGAGATTGGGGCTGGGACTGAGATTGGGATGTGGACTGGGACTTGGATTGGGATTGGAACTGGGATTGGGACTGAGATTGTGCCTGGGTCTTGGACTGGGATTAGGATTGGGACTGGGACTGGGACTGGGATTAGGACTTGGACTGGGACTAAGACTGGGATTGAGACTGGGACTGGGACTGTGATTCGGATTGGGACTGGGACTTGGATTGGGACTGGATTTGGGACTGGGTTTAGGACTGGGACTGAGACTGGGATTGGGACTGGGACTTAGACTGAGAATGGGACTTGGACTGGGAGTGAGACTGGGGCTTGGACTATGACTGGGACTTAGTCTGGGATTGGGATTTACACTGGGACTGGCACTGGGATTGGGACTGGGACTGACACTGGGACTTGGACTATGACTGGGACTTGGTCTGGGATTGGGAGTTGGACTGGGACTGGCACTGGCACTGGGATTGGGACTGGGACTGGGACTGGCACTGGGATTGGGACTGGGATTGGGGCTGGGATTGGGACTGGGACTGGGATTGGGGCTGGGATTGGGACTGGGACTTGGTCTGGGATTGGGATTTACACTGGGACTGGCACTGGGATTGGGACTGGGACTGACACTGGGACTTGGACTATGACTGGGACTTGGACTGAGACTGGGACTTGGACTATGACTGGGATTGGGACTGGATTTGGGACTGGGTTTAGGACTGGGACTGGAACTGAGATTGGAACTGGGACTGGGACTGGGATTGGGACTGGGATTGGGACTGGGACTGGGATTGGAAATGGGATTGGGACTGGGACTGGGGCTGGGACTGGGACTGGGACTATGACTGGGACTTGGTCTGGGATTGGGAGTTGGACTGGGACTGGCACTGGGATTGGGACTGGGACTGGCACTGGGATTGGGACTGGGATTGGGACTGGGGCTGGGACTGAAAATGGAAAAATAGTTCCTATAAGGACTTTTGTTATTGTTTTCAGATTAAGAAGCGAATTGTTTAGGGAAAGAAGTGTCCTTTTGATCTACTTCTAGATAAGGAAGCAGGAATTGTTCATCGTTCAGCAGAGCTGCTTTGAGAAGTTTGTAGAGGACTTTCATGATGTGGTCATTGTCCATCAAGGACCAGTTTCTTCCTGGAAACAGTGAATTAAAACTGAGCGTCATCTCTGCTCCTCATCACAGAAGATCTGAGGAAGAAAAGTTAGAAGCTGTGAGCGCTTTAAGGTCGCTGAGGTTTGGCTTCAGACAGCAGGTGTTTCTGTATAACGACGGAGAAAAACAGGAGATTTTATTTAGACAGCGCTGTTTGAAACAAGTTCAGGAGAAACTGAGCTCCTATAGAGCAACACCAGGAGAACTGCTGGTCCATTTAAAGGCTACTCGCTGAATGTCCCTCTGGTCTCATTTGAGCTTTATTGGCTCCAGTCAGCTGGCTGGTAATGAAAGGAATGCAGGGCGAGTTGTTTTCTTTAAACCTTAGCAGAGATTGGCGACGCTTTCTAATTTACAGGAAATCTGAGGAAATTGTTCCATTCCATTTTCCAGGCTCGTTTGGAGCAGAGTGTGTTTGGTGCAGACGGCAAAGCGCACCACAGACAAATGTGTGTGTTTAAGCCGCTCAGAGTGTGTGTGAGCGAATGATGCTCCCAGCGTGGGTGTGGGTGTGTGCACGCTGATAGACATCAGGGAGCAGCATGGCTGAAGGCTGAAAGCATTAAGAGAGGAGAGGAGGACATTAATCTAAAGAAAATTAAAATCTGGAGCGCTGCGTTTAGGATGGAGAGCGACCGCCACTTCTGATAAGAAGTGGTTAAGGAGAGCACAGATTTAGATAAATGGCTGTGAGAGCGGAAGAGAAAGAGGAGAGCTGAAGGGAAGGATCAGAGGTGGCAGAGAAGAGAGGAAAAATATCATATGAGGAGATTTCAAAAAGAGACGACATTGAAGAAGTAATGAGGAGGAGAAATGGTGCCGTGAGGAGAGTTGGAGCGGTGAAGAGAGGATCTGAGAGGAAGACTGGAGCAGAGGCTGTCTAACTAAAGCCCACGTTCCTGCAGGAGCTGCTAGCATGTCTGCTGCTGTTTTTATGCAGCACATGTAGATAGCAGCAGCTCTGCGGTCTGGAGCATCAATAACATCAGGTTATCTCCAGCATGGTCTCCTCACACACACACACTGCCAGTGAGTGATAGCGGTGCCACAGAGGTGGCTGTTTGGGGTTAGCAAAGCTGTGCTCAACAGAATGTTGTAGATTTCAGCCAGTCGTCAAGATATGGCGCAGAAGTAGCAGCAGCTGCAGCCTCTGCAGATGGCCATGCATGGTCCCCACACGTCCAGGCAGGACAACAACCCGGCACATGCCTGCAAACTCTACTGGATCAGAAACTTTTTGTCTCTTCAGAGCAACGGATGACCTAAAATAATCTGTTTGAGGGGAACTATCGAGTCAAAGCCTGATTCTCTGAAAGCTAATATCCAACCCTGGTTTTCTTTAGTCTGCTGTAAACAGAAACAAAGACAAATGAGTGAACGGACATAGCGTCTCTTTGAGTCTTGGAGACGGTGGAGTCACCTTTGGCTTCACTGATGTAGAAGCATCCAAGATGGCCGGTGTTTTGTCAGATGAGCATACCCATAGTCAATACCTGTTTATCCCTTTAGTTTTTCCCTTTAGTTGATCCCTTTACTTTTGTACGAAAAATAAACTCTAAACTACCTGAACAGGCATCTAGCCCTTTAGTCTTTTGTGTATTTTTAAGCCTATTGTGATCTGACCTTAAATAGTTTTTTTGTACATGACTGAAGGATACACGCCCGTTGAGTTAGTTTAAAGTCTATTTTTGGTACGAAACCAAAGGTATAAACGCAAATCTGACGTCTTGCGCATGCCTATTGACTATGTGTATGCTCATCTGACAGAGCACTGGTTTATGCTCTGCGAAAAGGATATAGAAATAAGTAAAAAGGGACTTTAATCAAGTGTATTAAGCCTTATTTCGAGCAGGTGAATAAGATGATCTACCAAAGAAAATTATTTTTTTTTTACTATAGAAATAAGCTAATCAGATAATATTCAAATGAGTAATACAATGCTATATTTTCTTATTTTTGATGGAAATTCTCAAAGTGTCTCACTTGCCGCCTCAATTTAAGAATAAAAGTCTTATTTAAATCTGGATCTTTTGCAGTGTGGCACCATAGAAACAATAAAAGATCTGCTCACACATATTGGGCTGTTGTTGACCCAAAGAGAAGCAAATCTCCTCTTTCATTGTACAATTATCACAAACCATAAATCCATCTTTCCTTTTCCCTCAGAGATAATCTAGAGCTTCCATCCTTCAGTTAATTGTTTAACTGATCTTCAGCCTCTGAGCTTTTTTTTCCATTCATTTTTACATGTGTCATAATTATTAAATGTCTCACATTTTATGATCTCAATGTTTGGTCTTTAAAAAACTGTTACAGTCTTAGATTTGCACATTTGTTCATTCACTGCTTCACCCTTTGGCTTTTTTTCAGTTTCAGCCTGAACTCTGGATGAAGACTCTAGAGCAGTGATTTTCAACCTTTCTGAGCTGCAGCACATTTTTTAAATTTTCAAAATCGGGCACACCAGCAACCGAAATGACACAAAATGACTCTAACACAGTACATATTATAGATTTAGTTAAATATCTGGTTTCTAAATGTGTTTAAACTCAGTGTGAAACTTGGGTTTCACACTGAGTTTCCTCAACAGTCCTCAGTCTCTCTCTGTTTTTTGGTTTTTATTGCAGTAAAGCCTGAGAAGCTTTGCCCACATAGATATGTGGCTGAAAATGGGAGCAATGTTAAAATATCTCTGTTGGCCAGAATCAGGAACTTCTTGGCAACAGATAACTGAAAACTGTCCAAAGGAAAATCACAAAGGGTTTTTCGTATTGTTGCACTGATACCAATAACAGTATGGGGCGGGGCCCTGATCCAGCACTGAAATGGTGGTATCAGTATAGATGAGTACCAACAAATAGGGCACCGATACTATATTGAGAACCAAAGGTTTATTCATTTATTGTCACCCATTCCAGGTAGGCAATAAAAAGTTCTACTGGATTCCCTTTGTATTAGTCTTTTTCCTGCTTCACAAAGGTAGGCAGCAGCTTGACAAAGCCATGAAGGCAATTATTTTACATCCAAGTAGTCTGCAGTTATTCATATATACACACACATCAATTTCAAACAGATGGTATCGATATGATATTGGTATCAGCCAATACTACACAGCCTGGTATCGGGTATCAGCATCAGGGCCAAAAAATGGCATCGGCGCAACTCTAGTTTTTCCTTTGGAGATGTGCTAAAGCTAGCTAGGCACCATGGTACGTCTCATGGCACACCAAGCACAGCGGAGCGAAAGTAAATCCAAATGAAAGATGGCGTTCACTGCATTGCGTCACGCTCACCATCTGGTCTTTTTTTTTGTCCACCAATCACACTAGGACCTTCATCTGGGTCAGAATCTTGTCCAGGGCCCTGTTTTGGCATTTGCATTTCTCTTCTCTAAAACATCTCCATCACTGCCACGTGCTCATCCTTCTGACATCCTAAAATGTAACTCTGTTGTTTAAACAGACACATATCACTCTCTGCTGTCACCTACTGAAATAAAAGGGTATAACATTATCTGCCACACTTAATTACAGCACTGAGACCCGACAGTGGTTAATTAGCTAATATTAGATCATTTCCAATGGCACAACCAAAAATCTCTCATGGCTCGCTGGTTGAACAGCACTGGTTTAGACATCGTTATAATTTGTCAAAGGTGCTGTCTCTGCCAGATGTCTTTGCTATGCTCATGTTGTCATCCCTAAGCTCCAGAACGGGGCACACCCGGTAGCCTCTGCCAATCCTGGGCGCAATGTCTGCATGACTTTGTGAATTCAAACTGTTTCTGTCTCCAGAATCTGCTGAACTCAGGGACTTCCACACCAGAGGCTTTGTTCAGCTTTCCATCAGATATAAAGCAGGGCTTCCAACCCCAGGAAAGTTTGTTGTGGGAGGTTGGCGACATGGAGTCTGAGTGGGCCATATCCTCACCTCAAGTGTCAGTGCAGCCACCTGCAGGTGTGGTCCAAAGGTCTGAGGTGCCTATCGTAGCGGCAGAAAGGGATGCTGTCAAGCAAAAGAAGACTATAGGTTGGCCTCAAAGCTATTTCTTGCAAACCATCCAGCACCTACGGGCTGGGGGAGCAGAGCTTTGTAGCTTGTAGCTTTGGAGCTGCTGACCCTGAAAGAAGAAATCATTGGACAGTGGTAGAAATACTTTTAGGAATACCCCTGAATCTGGCAGACACACCTTCTGTAGTGGAAGAAGATATGGGGGCTCAGGGCTGGCTTCATTCAGCACTCAAACTGCAGACACAGAGGTAGTCAACAAAAATTCCTAGGTGGCAAGGCTTCAGCGATGGACAGGATCTGCCCTGAGTACCTCAGAACTCTGAATGTTGTCAGGCTGTTGAGGCTAACAACACCCTTCCTCTATCACTGAATGGGGGTGGGGTATAGCGCCCCTGGATGGGCAGACTGGGGTGGTGGTTCCCCTGCATCAGTAAGGGAACTGGGGCGTTTGTTTTAACTACAGGGGATCACACTTCTCGGCCTTAGCCGGGAAGGCCTATGCCAGGGTGCAGGAATGGAGAGACTGGCTGATGGTCAAATCTAGGTTTCAGGAATAGCAGTGAGGTTTTAGTCCTAGCTCTACACTCTCTGCTGGGGGTTTACCAAACTGGGTTACCCTTTCTCACAAATCCTGTTCTTAACCTTTAAGGACAGGATTACTAGTAACAGTCAAGTGCTGGAGGCACTCTGGTTTGGGGACAAGCAGATCGCATAGATGCCGTGGATTTGCTGGCTACCTCCTGCCAAGTCCTACAGCATACAGTGGAGAAGTTTCTAAAACCAAGTGTGGAGCGCCCAGGATGACAGGATGAGAATCTGCTTCTCCAAGTCTGAGGCCACGAGTCTTTACCAGAGAAAGGAGGCATGTCCTCTTCAGGTAAAAGGGAAGCTCCTACCTTAAGTGGAGGAGTTTAAGTATCTTGGGTTCTGTTCACAAGTGAGGGATGACTGGCATGAGATTGACAGAAGGACTTGCATGCTGCACAGGTCCGTTTTGGTGAAGAGAGAGCTGAGCAAAAAGGAAAACATCTCATATAACATAATCAGAAATAATCAAAAATCCAAATTGTTTAACTTGAAAACACTTTCTCTAAATTTTCCAGACCTTTTTACTCTGTTGATCTCAGTTTGGAAAGCTAATGCATCTCCAATGCCCAGGGAGGTTCAAGCTGGCCCACGCTCATTGGCTCTGTTCTAGATAGCCTAGCAAGGAGGCTAGGTGTACTTTGTTGGGTCTCCTGACTCAGAAAGTCTGGATACCTCCAAGTTATTTGTGAGAGAGAATGTTGCAGCAAAGGACCGGCCAAGGTCCGGCCAAGGTCCGGCCAAGGACCAGCCAAGAACCAATAAAGGACTGGCTAAGAACCCATCAAGGAAAGTGGGGAAATTTTTAATGGCTACTACTGTACTCGCCCTCTTTTTTAAATGCAGCCAAGAAACAGTGACATGTCAGACCACTTTATCTTGTTTACCCAATAATTCCTTTATAGTATTTACTTAATGTTATCTAATTTCTGCTATTTGACCTCAGGGAGGAAGGATGATGAAATAACTAAACGCTGCCCACAGACTAGTGAGAGATGATGATGGATGCTGAGTGAACTATTCCAGATTCCTGAGTATTCCTTGATCACCGGACTTTTGCTTTAAAGTAAACTTATGTTATTTAATATGTGTGAATATTAACCTCAGCATAAACCGCCGCTTTTTTCCTCTGATTGGCTCACTGGTTGCAATTCCTACAGTTAACCAATTTAATCAGTAAAGCCAGTGAGTACTAGCCAATTAGAGGCAGAGTAGCACAGGCAATGATAGGGCTGCTAATCCATTAGCTCAAAAGCGTAATTCATAGTTGAAAATACAGCATTAGATATATTAGGAAAAGTGGACCAACTTTCTCTCCATAAAAAGACAGAGTACTGCCTATCAAAATATAGTTTCTGGGTCTCAAAGAATAAAACATTTGGATAAAACCTGGGCCCAATAGATTTAATGTTATATCGGGAACATGTGGAGCTAACCCTGTTTTAATTGCCGGAGTTTTTCTTTGTAAACAGGTATTTTCTCCCACAGGGCTGAGCGGTTTGTGTTGGAGCAGATCACTGAGGCCTGAGCGTCCTCCAGCAGGAGACGGGAGCAGCTGTCAGACACATACTTAACACCACAGTCAATGTTAGGAGCATTTCATTCAAGAAGAAAAGCCTCTATAATGGATTGAGGGATCAGTCAGGTACTCTAAATGTGCGTTTGTCAGGTGGACTGACAACCTCAGACCACACACTCTGGCACACACATCACAAAGGCAGGCAGTCAGTAGGCAGTCAATCACTCAGAACTAAGCTGTGGAGCCTAAAGCCAGGCCTGCTGGACCATGAGGGGCCTGGAAGTGTGCCGGCCTGAGTCTGTGTGTGTGTGTGTGTGTGTGTGTGTGTGTGTGTGTGGCCGTGCATTTATTGTTTAATACAGTCCTTATGGGTCCCAGTGTGGGCTGTCAACACTGCCGTTCTAATATCTCTAAATAGAGCAAGAGTAATTCATTCAATTTTACAATATTTAAACGAGTTCTCAAATAAACAAACACTAGAATAGAAATATATCATTTACTTTGTAAAATTCAGCTTGATTGAAAGCAGAAGTCACAGTGTACTCAAGGGGGATCTGTCACAGGAAAACAGGTCAAATATGTTACATCATTAATTTCATACCAAAATAAATATCCTACCGCTCAATCAGGAATTTGTTGATTTTTTAGCAATAATGATTTATTTTTTTTTTAAATCACAATACTACCAAGTATCAATAGTTATTCGGAATAAACCGATCAATAACCAAAAATCCTTGAAAAACTATAAGTTAGACTCAAACACTCAATTTATATCAGCAAAAAAACCTAAATCCAAAATTTTACATACTTTTTATTTTTAAGAATAATGTCCACAAATGTGTTCCATATCCTCCAAACTCAAAACAAAGTCCTGGAAGTGTTTCTCCGTTTAAGTCTCATTCTAAAATTAAAAATCCAAACGTTTTAAACATTCAACCGAAGCGAAATCTCCCGCTGCACAGATCTGACAGCGTCTTCCTCTCTGGTCGAGCCGAGCACGCTAACGCACACGCCCATTTTTATGCACTCATTTTCTCCACTCTCACGGTTTTTGTTCTGTTTAAGTTTTCTTTTTGAGTTCTCAGTTTCACTTTGATCCATATTTTATTGGTTTTATTTCTATTTTGTGCTGTTTTCAGGACGTACTTGAGTTGTTAACTATTTCTTGCTTGCCCGCTGATGCCCTCCTGTGTCAGTCTCCTTCTCCTCCCTCCCTTCTAGCCTCCTCTGTTCACACCTGCTCCCTATCTGCTGATTAGCCTGGTATTTGTTTCTGTCTCCCATATATGCGCCTGCTGCTCAGTCTCTGTTGCTGGTTTGTCATCATTTAATCCCCTTCAACTGAGTTTTATCAGTATTTTTGTGGATTCAGAGGATTTATGTTTTTGGATTTTTGCTTCTGCTGCCCTTATTGGTTAAATAAACCTGCAAGTAAACTCCTTCAGCTTCAGCGTCTGCATTTGGATCCTTTCAAACCTCCATCCCACTGAGACATCCACACCAAAAAAAAAAAAAAAAAAAACAGCATTCTAATACCCAACATCAGTTTGAACCAGTGGACAATTTAAATTTTATTAACAATGAAATAAAAACTGTTCTACCAAACAGTTTGAAAAGAAAACAACATAGTGGTTTTGTTACAACTTGTGGAAAGAAAATGAAAATACAAAGTATTTTATTTCTTAGCTCCTGTCTTCACCCAGTCAACAGCATCTGGAATATTAAAGGAGCATAGAGCGGGTTCCAGAGGTTCTGCAGATGTTGCAATTATAGTGAATGAAGAAGAAAAGCAGTGCAGTCTTACCCCAGGTTCCACAACCCTTCCCTGCAGCTACATTTGTTAACGTCTGCAGACGCAGCCCCTAATTTATGTTAATTAACGACAACGGCACCACTTCTATGTGTTCGCTGATCTTCACCATCAAACATGGTCCTAGCCTGACCATGCTGCTAACAGAAGCTACACACTTGCCTGACTGCTGGGTTCCTTCATCATCCTGTTGTTCTTCCATGTCCTCTGTAGAGAACCACGGAATCTGTGGCGGCATGAGGCACTCAGGCCGTTGGATCAGGGCATCGGATCAGGTCGTCAGGTCATGGTGCCGGATCAGGGCGTTGGATCAGGGCATTGGCCTCATTAGCACCCGCTATGAACACATGACTGGAATAAACGTTGTTTTATTTTCTAAATGACCTCCTTTTTATTACAAATCTTTTTGAGAAAACAGCAAAGTTGATCTCCAAAACATTGTTTTGATTAGCTTTCGTTTAGAAAAAGGTATCTTTGCTCGAAGCCAAACTGACTCCTTAGGGCTCGATGCAGCTGGACTTTAGGGCAGCTAATATTCCCAGTGAGTTATAGTGTAGGGGTGGGGGGGGGGACATACACCGGGGGGGATTTGGCTGATATTTGGGAGTGTGCAGGTGATTTGGAGCGATAGGGTTAAGGTTGGCTAGCTTTCCATTAGCTTCAACAGCATTCAGTCACCTTCAGCCTCAGCCTTCCTCAGGCCATGCTTTAACATGGGGGGGGCGTCTTGTTGGTATTTCACCTGTCTGGGAGTTAGCGGATATCAGTGCGTCTAAGAGAGAGCAAGAATTAATCTCCTCCATATTGTCTCCATGAAATTGACATTTAACGCTAAGTGTGTGGAGAAAGCGCTTCATTGCTTCCCTCCCTCTGATTGGATGAGGATATTACAACCGGCGCTATGACCAGTCACACTTCCTGGTGCTGAAAAGAACAAATATTACAGGGAAACAAATCCTCACCATTTTCCTTGGATAGAGAAACGGGAAGAGGGACAGAGGGATAGATTTAGGCTTAGCTTTGTAAAAAGGTTAGGATTCTCTGGCAGGTGCTTCTGCTGCAGATGTAGCATTAAGGAAATAATCCTCTAAAAACATTATAGCTATACTTGGAAACCTGAGGATTTAATGACTTTAAACTTTAAACTGATCCCATCTATCACTGTTTTTTTTCTGCTTGAAGTGTTGTTAAAAGTACTGAAAAAACATTCAAATGTATTCAAAGTATCTGTTCCAAGGTCCTCCATAGAGGCGAGCATGTGATATTGTTCCTATACAACAGTTCAGCCATTGGCTGCCAATAGCTACAGGT
>NW_015151422.1:175382-179302 GCF_000732505.1 Cyprinodon variegatus
ATGTTGTCTAAACTAAAAGGTCCTGCTTCTCTGTCTGTTATGAGTCTCAAAATATGGGATCATCAGAAAATATCTATAAGGAGGAGGGTTCCATGAACTAAATATAACATAACAGGCCCCTTTTCCACTGAAAGCCCATGGAACTGAATGGGGAATGTCTGGTGACATCACTACACCTTTGGTCCAAGAGGTGGCAGAAATATAAACACAGTCCTGTGCAGATCAATGGGTTATATGCCCAACTTCAATAATTCCTGTACCTCAGCAACACCTTTGTTTCATTACTGGACAGACTGATTAATCCAGGTGTGTCTGAGGTCAGTAACCATGGCGATATTGGGCAGATGCACCTGGATTTATCAGTTTGTGCAGTAATGGAAGACAGGAAACAAAGGGGCTGGCTGAGGTTCAGGAAGTAGTGGAGCTGTGCAGAAAGGTCATTACAGATCTTAGTGTAAAATACAGGATGTTGTTGTTGCTGTTTTAACATTTGAGCAGCTTCAGAAACACTCAGTTAATTCATGGGACTGGACCCATAAGCAGGAATAGTTTAAATACTTTTTTCTTTTATCAACAAGCATCTGGCTAGATTTCCTGCTCTGTGGCTGAATGATTAACTTACATTGATGAATAAAGACTCACTGGCAGTTATTCTAATATAATCTAAAGCACAGATAGAAAATGTTTGCATCACAATATTATTTATCAACAAAGTGTGAATGTGCAAACAGCTGGAGCTCAGTGAGCTTGGATGGAGAGCCTTTGTAAACAGCGGTTTTCAGGTCTGGACTTTGACTAGGCCATTCAAACACCTGGGTGTGTTTCTATGTGAACCGTTTCGTTCTAGATGCTGCTTTCTGTTTTGGATCATCGTCTTGTTGGAAGATAAATCTCCATCCCAGTGTCTGCTCTTCTGCAGACTCCAGTAGGTTTTATTCCAGAATGTTCCTATGTATGGGTCCATCCAGCTTCTCATCAATTTTAAACATCTTCTCTGTCCCTGCTGAAGAAAAGCAGGCCCACACCATGATGCTGCCACCCCCATGTCTGACAGTGGGGATGGTGTGTTCAGGGTGATGAGCCGTGCTTCTTTTACATCCTTTTTGGTTCCATCTGAGCAGAGCTCCTTCCTCCATGTTTGCCGTGTCTCCCAGGAGGCTGGTGGGAACTTTTCATGGATGTCTTTCAGGAATGTCTTCCTTCCATAAAGGCCAGATGTTTGCAGCACAGCCTGCTTGTTGTCCCATGGACAGAGTGTCCATCCCCAGCTGTAGATCTCTGCAGTTCATCCAGAGGGATTATGGTTCTCTGGGCTGCATCACTGATCAGTCTTCTTCTTTTTACTGAAGGTGATGAAGTTACCTCCTCTGATTGGACACCAGGCCTCTCCAACATCAGCCCACCTCTGGGTTAAACTGTAAATGTTTACAGTAAAACTGTAAAATATTCATTCATACAAAAACATGTTTTAATGCATCAAAGTGATTGAGCATTATGAGGCCTATAAAAGCGTATTATTGTTGGGATTTTGTTCTGATGTTTGTGTCAAAAGGAGGTTGCCATGATGATTTAAGCAAAGTTAACAAACCTTTCTGCTTGTCTTTCATTCTCTCTGTGTTTCCTTCCACCTCTAAACACCTTGGACAGGACCTACAGCCATTCCACCTCTGATTAAACCTAATAATTAGTTGTGTGTGTGTCTGTGTGTGATTTTTATCGTTGTTTTGAGGACATCCTATTCTTCTCCAATCATCAGCCAGCTCCCTGTGGGCATTCGCTAATTAAAATCAATAGTCTCCTCAGACTGACACTGACAGTTTCCCTACCATAAAGCGAAGCACCCAAAAGACATTAATTGGCAAATTTCACAGCTTTTACAGGGATGGCTCTTTAAAACAATAAAACAATCAGCCAGTGGTTTAAATCCTGGCCAGTAGAGTTAATGAAGCTGAGTGCAGACAGTGAAGTCTCTGTTAGCGCAGCCTGCTGAGGGACGCTGGTGGCAGCAGACGGGTAGAAGGTCACAGAGACCTCGTTGACCTGAAGATGTGCTCAAAGATAAACACACAATTCCCTTTTGTGTCTACACAACAGGCAACAGCATTTAGCCGTATCACAGATCTATGGTGAGACACACAGCTCATTCAACAGAAACCCAATGGAGGATAGCTGGAAAACACCAAAGGGCAGCCAGCCGCGTTTTAAAATATGTTCAGCTGGAAAGTCATGGTGAATACAAGTGAATCAATGCATGTCTTACTTTGGTCTGTTCAAAAACATGTCTTCAACAGACCGTCGATGGTCTAATGCTTTGCTCTGTTTTTCTTACCTGTAGGGTAACTTGCTCAGACATCCCCCCCTTGCGGATACTGGCCTCAGTTCTATAGTTATTCAACATAGAATAATGAATGTTGAGCTGTTTGGAAATGCATGCAAATCCATGCTTCCTTTCTTATGTTGAGAAGCAGGCGTTGCTCCCCTTAGGTCACTACTGATGCCTTTCCACCGTGACAGTGGGTTAACACCATCCTGTATGATCCAGAGCAGAAAACTGACCATATTCCTGTTTTAAATAGATCCACCCTAACTGATGATGGTCCAACTGGAAGTCCATAAGCCGCCACCGTAATAAGTCCTGTTGGAATAGTGCTGGCAGTTAGGAAGGAGCTGGGAACCTATGCATTTAGCATAGGGAGCTAGATGATTTCCCACAATCCTTTGCTTGACAGGATGCCAGCGCACGGCCCGCCTCACTGTTCTCTGTGTGACACATGCTAATGTTCACAATTTCAGATGTTTTTGGTTTCATAATGGAGGGCTCCAAATGTTTACTAGGTGTTCCTGGAGGTCTCAGGTTATCCTGAGCTATCTCTATAGTTATGCTGCTATAGCCTTAGACCACAGGAGGACATAGGGAGCCCTTTTTCATCATTCTGCTTCATTCAATCTCTATTCTCCCACTCTGCAGAATCTGTTAGTTCAATCTCTAACGTTTTGCTCTGCACTGGGAGCTTGGAATTGGATTGTTCGGTGGTCTTGGGTCAGATGTGGCGTGCCATCTGCCGTGGCGTACGTGGAGGTCTGACAATTTTATAAATAATCCTATAAAATAATTTCTGCTTAGAGTAATCAAGCTGAATGGACTAACAGTGTTTAAATAAACCGTCTCCTCCTGAGTACGGTGCTCGCGGTGGCCTCCTGCACCGTGTATGTCTAACTGATGTGTTAATAGTGGAATGGGTGTAGGTGATAGCAGTCTAGCAGTGTTTGGTCCCATCCCACATATTAGCAGCTGCTTTCTATCCATCCATCACACACAGTCAGTGTGCCTGAAACACACCACCAGATAGACACATTCATCAAAGCCTCTGAAGATGGCAACCCCCCACCCCACCCCCCAGCACCTCAGCCATGCCTACAGTAAGTGCTTCTTTAGGCTGGCAGCGGCTCACACACAGTGACACACTCTAATAGTGTTGTGGTTGAAAGAGTTGGATGTGATGAATTGTATGTCTCTTCCAGACTTCTCAAAGTTAATTTTCTAAAGACTGCTGCCCATTGGAGAGGAGAGGAGATGATAGGAGACTAGCAGTGTGGTCAGTGTGTGTGTGTGACGTTGGTACCGTTCAGCTCCCAGAGCTCCCACAGCTCCCAGAGCCAGACATGGCAGATTTCTACATAAACACTGTCTTTCATTGGCTCAGATGGATCTAGATGGTTAACATGAAGGATTGGAGGCCATAGATGGAAGGGGTCAAAGGTCGGTTCTGAGGAGATCGGTGAGATTCTTTAGTCTAAATGTTAGAATCAGAGGAAAGTTTTCATCCAATAATTAGATGGTTCTTCTGTAAGGTCCAGGTCAGAACTGAGGAGAAGAAATTCAATTCTATTCAGTGTATTTCTATAGCTCCAATTCACAT